>NC_057796.1:154858624-155153704 GCF_018294505.1 Triticum aestivum
ACTGCCGCCGCCGGCCGTTTTTGCTATTGACCGGTTTTTCTGAAGAAAAAAAACTTTTGTTTTTAAAAAAAAACCCTAGATCGGTTTTTTTTCGGTTTTCTTATTTCACGAGCGTTCACCGAACCGTTCGTTTTAACGAACGCGTGCGTCGGTTTTTCTCTGTTAACGAACGTCCGTTATTTAACCGTTCGTCCGTTTTTCTTTTCGTCGGATTTTCTCGTTATTTTCTCAGATTCGATTTCCGATCGAATTTTCGAATCTGTTTAACTTTTCGCTCGTTTATCGGAATCAGGTGATTCAAGCGCCTAGAGTTTCGTCTCGAAATTCTCTTTCCATTTAACCTACTCAAACAAGTTTTCGCAACAGTAAATTTTGACCAAGATCCAGATTAGCAAACGGAGTTTCTTTCTTTCGCCGTTTGACTTTCGTTGCTTCTTTCAAGTTGATTCTTTTTGCAAACCGTAGTTCTTAAGTTGAACTTTCTGGTTGGATATTTCTTTCGAGTTTTACCTGTGCATTAGATTAGTACTGATTGTATGCTTGTTTGTTTGCGATAGAGTATCTGGAGTGTGCCGCTTGTTACTTCGACTCGCTAGGTTTTGTGGATCATCAGCAAGGCAAGTAACACTTTGATCATTCCTCGTTCATACCCAGTTTTATTGCATTAGATCTATTTTCCTCAAACACATTGCATGATTAGGATCTAAATAACTTGTGGGTATCTGGGAAGTAGTTGAGGTAGTACCTATTACCTGTTTTCTTATCAAACCCTTGGGAGTTACTTCTACGTTGCTTTTATTATTGCCATGCTATGCTCGTAGACGTGGATTGGGTTTGAGAGATATTCATGACAGATGTGAGTTGTTTAATAATGGTTCAACTTAAGGTGGCAACTAAAACTCACATCTGGGTGGATTGAGGCACCTGGAGAACCCAGTGTTGTCTGTATGTGTAAGGTCCGCCACCCAGGCTCAAAGGGATCATAAGATTATTCATCCTCACTCCATTTATGCACTCAAAAAACTTATTGGTCATTCCGAGTTGTGCAAGATGGCTCGTCGGTGCGATCAAGTTACCTTGAAAGTTGTATTCACGGTCTATCCTGCGATGTTGTATCCATAAATCGCCGACTATTTTGCCACAAAAACTCCATTGGATCTCCATGAGCCGCCAAAACAATCACAACCAAAAGTTGTATGCGCCCGTAACCCACTCGCGGGGTTCGTCAACATTTTGGACACAAGATCCGGCTTGTAAAATTGAGTACCAGACGATTTTATGCTTGAGGTATACTCTGCCACCCTCTACCACCCTTCCATGAGTGCACCTACGGACTGATATATGGACAATAACATATAGAACAATGCACCATCCTTCCACTACACACTAGAAAGACTATAGATTCAGTCACGACACAAGGAGGAGGCTCTTCGTTGCATCAAAACCCAAGAATTGATGCTTTACATGGTCTATCACCCATCTCGCTACCACCCTCACATTTTCACCAGCGGATGCATTACTCTTGGATCATAAAGTACATAACAGTTCAGCCTCACTCCATTTATGCACTCGAAAAATTATAGGCCTTTCTGGGTTGTGCAAGATGGCTCGTCCGTGCGATCATCTTACCTTGAAAGTTGTATTCACGGTCTGTCCCGCGATGTTGTATCCATAAAACGACAACAATTTTGCCACAAAAACTCCATTAGAGCTCCATGACCCGCCAATACTATCACAACCAAAAGTTTTATGCGCCCGTAACCCACTCTCAGGCTACAACAACATTTTAGAGGCAAGATCCGGCTTGTAAAATTGAGTTCTAGACGATTTTATGCTTGAGGTATACTCTGCCACCCTCTACCACCCTTCCGTGAGCTCACCTACGGACTGATATATGGACAATAAAATATAGAACAATGCACCATCCTTCCATTACAAACTAGAAAGACTACATGTTCGGTCACGACACAAGGAGGAGGCTCTTCGTCACATCGAAACCCAAGAATTGATGTTTACATGGTCAATCACCCATCTCGCTACCACCCTCACGTTTTCACCAGCGGATGCATTATTCCTGGAGCATAAAGTACATAACAGTTCACCCTCACTCCATTTATGCACCCGAAAAATTATAGGTCATTCTGAGTTGTGCAAGATGGCTCGTCGGTGCGATCAACTTACCTCGAAAGTTGTATTCACGGTCTGTCCCGCAATGTTGTATCCATAAACCGGCAACAATTTTGCCACAAAAACTCCATTGGATCTCAATGACCCGCCAAAACAATCACAACCAAAAGTTGTATGCGCCCGTAACCCACTCGCGGGGTTCGTCACCATTTCGGAAACAAGATCCGGCTTGTAAAATTGAGTACCAGACGATTTTATGCTTGAGGTATACTCTGCCACCCTCTACCACCCTTCCATGATTTCTCCTACGGACTGTTATATGGACAATAATATATAGAACAATGCACCATCCTTCCACTACACACTAGAAAGACTACAGGTTCAGTCACGACACAAGGAGGAGGATCTTCGTTGCATCGAAACCCAAGAATTGATGCTTTACATGGTCAATCACCCATCTCGCTACCGCCCTCACGTTTTCACCAGCAGATGCATTACTCTTGCATCATATAGTACACAACAGTTCAGCCTCACTCCATTTATGCACACGAAAAATTATAGGCCTTTCTGAGTTGTGCAAGATGGCTCGTCGGTGCGATCATCTTACCTTGAAAGTTGTATTCACGGTCTATCCCGCGATGTTGTATCCATAAAATGACAACAATTTTGCCACAAAAACTCCATTGGAGCTCCATGTCCCGCCAATACTATCACAACCAAAAGTTTTATGCGCCCGTAACCCACTCTCAGGCTTCAACAACATTTCAGAGGCAAGATCCGGCTTGTAAAATTGAATTCTAGACGATTTTATGCTTGAGGTATACTCTGCCACCCTCTACCACCCTTCCGTGAGCTCACCTACGGACTGATATATGGACAATAAAATATAGAACAATGCACCATCCTTCCATTACAAACTAGAAAGACTACATGTTCGGTCACGACACAAGGAGGAGGCTCTTCGTCACATCGAAACCCAAGAATTGATGTTTACATGGTCAATCACCCATCTCGCTACCACCCTCACGTTTTCACCAGCGGATGCATTATTCTTGGAGCATAAAGTACATAACAGTTCACCCTCACTCCATTTATGCACCCGAAAAATTATAGGTCATTCTGAGTTGTGCAAGATGGCTCGTCGGTGCGATCAACTTACCTCGAAAGTTGTATTCACGGTCTGTCCCGCAATGTTGTATCCATAAACCGGCAACAATTTTGCCACAAAAACTCCATTGGATCTCCATGACCCGCCAAAACAATCACAACCAAAAGTTGTATGCGCCCGTAACCCACTCGCGGGGTTCGTCACCATTTCGGACACAAGATCCGGCTTGTAAAATTGAGTACCAGACGATTTTATGCTTGAGGTATACTCTGCCACCCTCTACCACCCTTCCATGATTTCACCTACGGACTGTTATATGGACAATAACATATAGAACAATGCACCATCCTTCCACTACACACTAGAAAGACTACAGGTTCAGTCACGACACAAGGAGGAGGATCTTCGTTGCATCGAAACCCAAGAATTGATGCTTTACATGGTCAATCACCCATCTCGCTACCGCCCTCACGTTTTCACCAGCAGATGCATTACTCTTGCATCATAAAGTACACAACAGTTCAGCCTCACTCCATTTATGCACTCGAAAAATTATAGGCCTTTCTGAGTTGTGCAAGATGGCTCGTCGGTGCGATCATCTTACCTTGAAAGTTGTATTCACGGTCTATCCCGCGATGTTGTATCCATAAAACGACAACAATTTTGCCACAAAAACTCCATTGGAGCTCCATGTCCCGCCAATACTATCACAACCAAAAGTTTTATGCGCCCGTAACCCACTCTCAGGCTTCAACAACATTTCAGAGGCAAGATCCGGCTTGTAAAATTGAGTTCTAGACGATTTTATGCTTGAGGTATACTCTGCCACCCTCTACCACCCTTCCGTGAGCTCACCTACGGACTGATATATGGACAATAAAATATAGAACAATGCACCATCCTTCCATTACAAACTAGAAAGACTACATGTTCGGTCACGACACAAGGAGGAGGCTCTTCGTCACATCGAAACCCAAGAATTGATGTTTACATGGTCAATCACCCATCTCGCTACCACCCTCACGTTTTCACCAGCGGATGCATTATTCTTGGAGCATAAAGTACATAACAGTTCACCCTCACTCCATTTATGCACCCGAAAAATTATAGGTCATTCTGAGTTGTGCAAGATGGCTCGTCGGTGCGATCAACTTACCTTGAAAGTAGTATTCACGGTCTGTCCCGCAATGTTGTATCCATAAACCGGCAACAATTTTGCCACAAAAACTCCATTGGATCTCCATGACCCGCCAAAACAATCACAACCAAAAGTTGTATGCGCCCGTAACCCACTCGCGGGGTTCGTCACCATTTCGGACACAAGATCCGGCTTGTAAAATTGAGTACCAGACGATTTTATGCTTGAGGTATACTCTACCACCCTCTACCAACCTTCCATGAGTGCACCTACGGACTGATATATGGACAATAACATATAGAACAATGCACCATCCTTCCACTACACACTAGAAAGACTACAGGTTCAGTCACGACACAAGGAGGAGGATCTTCGTTGCATCGAAACCCAAGAATTGAAGCTTTACATGGTCAATCACCCATCTCGCTACCGCCCTCACGTTTTCACCAGCGGATGCATTACTCTTGGATCATAAAGTACACAACAGTTCAGCCTCACTCCATTTATGCACTCGAAAAATTATAGGCCTTTCTGAGTTGTGCAAGATGGCTCGTCGGTGCGATCATCTTACCTTGAAAGTTGTATTCACGGTCTGTCCCGCGATGTTGTATCCATAAAACGACAACAATTTTTCCACAAAAACTCCATTGGAGCTCCATGACCCGCCAATACTATCACAACCAAAAGTTTTATGCGCCCGTAACCCACTCTCAGGCTTCAACAACATTTCAGAGGCAAGATCCGACTTGTAAAATTGAGTTCTAGACGATTTTATGCCTGAGGTATACTCTGCCACCCTCTACCACCCTTCCGTGAGCTCACCTACGGACTGATATATGGACAATAAAATATAGAACAATGGACCATCCTTCCATTACAAACTAGAAAGACTACATGTTTGGTCACGACACAAGGAGGAGGCTCTTCGTCACATCGAAACCCAAGAATTGATGTTTACATGGTCAATCACCCATCTCGCTACCACCCTCACGTTTTCACCAGCGGATGCATTATTCTTGGAGCATAAAGTACATAACAGTTCACCCTCACTCCATTTATGCACTCGAAAAATTATAGGCCTTTCTGAGTTGTGCAAGATGGCTCGTCGGTGCGATCATCTTACCTTGAAAGTTGTATTCACGGTCTGTCCCGCGATGTTGTATCCATAAAACGACAACAATTTTGCCACAAAAACTCCATTGGAGCTCCATGACCCGCCAATACTATCACAACCAAAAGTTTTATGCGCCCGTAACCCACTCTCAGGATTCAACAACATTTCAGAGGCAAGATCCGGCTTGTAAAATTGAGTTCTAGACGATTTTATGCTTGAGGTATACTCTGCCACCCTCTACCACCCTTCCGTGAGCTCACCTACGGACTGATATATGGACAATAAAATATAGAACAATGCACCATCCTTCCATTACAAACTAGAAAGACTACATGTTCGGTCACGACACAAGGAGGAGGCTCTTCGTCACGTCGAAACCCAAGAATTGATGTTTACATGGTCAATCACCCATCTCGCTACCACCCTCACGTTTTCACCAGCGGATGCATTACTCTTGGATCATAAAGTACACAACAGTTCAGCCTCACTCCATTTATGCACTCGAAAAATTATAGGCCTTTCTGAGTTGTGCAAGATGGCTCGTTGGTGCGATCATCTTACCTTGAAAGTTGTATTCACGGTCTGTCCCGCGATGTTGTATCCATAAAACGACAACAATTTTGCCACAAAAACTCCATTGGAGCTCCATGACCCGCCAATACTATCACAACCAAAAGTTTTATGCGCCCGTAACCCACTCTCAGGCTTCAACAACATTTCAGAGGCAAGATCCGACTTGTAAAATTGAGTTCTAGACGATTCTATGCCTGAGGTATACTCTGCCACCCTCTACCACCCTTCCGTGAGCTCACCTACGGACTGATATATGGACAATAAAATATAGAACAATGCACCATCCTTCCATTACAAACTAGAAAGACTACATGTTCGGTCACGACACAAGGAGGAGGCTCTTCGTCACATCGAAACCCAAGAATTGATGTTTACATGGTCAATCACCCATCTCGCTACCACCCTCACGTTTTCACCAGCGGATGCATTATTCTTGGAGCATAAAGTACATAACAGTTCACCCTCACTCCATTTATGCACTCGAAAAATTATAGGCCTTTCTGAGTTGTGCAAGATGGCTCGTCGGTGCGATCATCTTACCTTGAGAGTTGTATTCACGGTCTGTCCCGCGATGTTGTACCCATAAAACGACAACAATTTTGCCACAAAAACTCCATTGGAGCTCCATGACCCGCCAATACTATCACAACCAAAAGTTTTATGCGCCCGTAACCCACTCTCAGGCTTCAACAACATTTCAGAGGCAAGATCCGACTTGTAAAATTGAGTTCTAGACGATTTTATGCTTGAGGTATACTCTGCCACCCTCTACCACCCTTCCGTGAGCTCACCTACGGACTGATATATGGACAATAAAATATAGAACAATGCACCATCCTTCAATTACAAACTAGAAAGACTACATGTTCGGTCACGACACAAGGAGGAGGCTCTTCGTCACATCGAAACCCAAGAATTGATGTTTACATGGTCAATCACCCATCTCGCTACCACCCTCACGTTTTCACCAGCGGATGCATTACTCTTGGATCATAAAGTACACAACAGTTCAGCCTCACTCCATTTATGCACTCGAAAAATTATAGGCCTTTCTGAGTTGTGCAAGATGGCTCGTCGGTGCGATCATCTTACCTTGAAAGTTGTATTCACGGTCTGTCCCGCGATGTTGTATCCATAAAACGACAACAATTTTGCCACAAAAACTCCATTGGAGCTCCATGACCCGCCAATACTATCACAACCAAAAGTTATATGCGCCCGTAACCCACTCTCAGGCTTCAACAACATTTCAGAGGCAAGATCCGACTTGTAAAATTGAGTTCTAGACGATTCTATGCCTGAGGTATACTCTGCCACCCTCTACCACCCTTCCGTGAGCTCACCTACGGACTGATATATGGACAATAAAATATAGAACAATGCACCATCCTTCCATTACAAACTAGAAAGACTACATGTTCGGTCACGACACAAGGAGGAGGCTCTTCGTCACATCGAAACCCAAGAATTGATGTTTACATGGTCAATCACCCATCTCGCTACCACCCTCACGTTTTCACCAGCGGATGCATTATTCTTGGAGCATAAAGTACATAACAGTTCACCCTCACTCCATTTATGCACTCGAAAAATTATAGGCCTTTCTGAGTTGTGCAAGATGGCTCGTCGGTGCCATCATCTTACCTTGAAAGTTGTATTCACGGTCTGTCCCGCAATGTTGTATCCATAAACAGGCAACAATTTTGCCACGAAAACTCCATTGGATCTCCATGACCCGCCAAGACAATCACAACCAAAAGTTGTATGCGTCCGTAACCCACTCGCGGGGTTCGTCACCATTTCGGACACAAGATCCGGCTTGTAAAAGTGAGTACCAGACGATTTTATGCTTGAGGTATACTCTGCCACCCTCTACCACCCTTCAATGAGTGCACCTATGGACTGATATATGGACAATAACATATAGAACAATGCACCATCCTTCCACTACACACTAGAAAGACTACAGGTTCAGTCACGACACAAGGAGGAGGCTCTTCGTTGCATCGAAACCCAAGAATTGATGCTTTACATGGTCTATCACCCATCTCGCTACCGCCCTCACGTTTTCACCAGCGGATGCATTACTCTTGGATCGTAAAGTACATAACAGTTCAGCCTCACTCCATTTATGCACTCGAAAAATTATAGGCCTTTCTGAGTTGTGCAAGATGTCTCGTCGGTGCGATCATCTTACCTTGAGAGTTGTATTCACGGTCTGTCCCGCGATGTTGTACCCATAAAACGACAACAATTTTGCCACAAAAACTCCATTGGAGCTCCATGACCCGCCAATACTATCACAACCAAAAGTTTTATGCGCCCGTAACCCACTCTCAGGCTTCAACAGCATTTCAGAGGCAAGATCCGACTTGTAAAATTGAGTTCTAGACGATTTTATGCTTGAGGTATACTCTGCCTCCCTCTACCACCCTTCCGTGAGCTCACCTACGGACTGATATATGAACAATAAAATATAGAACAATTCACCATCCTTCAATTACAAACTAGAAAGACTACATGTTCGGTCACGACACAAGGAGGAGGCTCTTCGTCACATCGAAACCCAAGAATTGATGTTTACATGGTCAATCACCCATCTCGCTACCACCCTCACGTTTTCACCAGCGGATGCATTACTCTTGGATCATAAAGTACACAACAGTTCAACCTCACTCCATTTATGAACTCGAAAAATTATAGGCCTTTCTGTGTTGTGCAAGATGGCTCGTCGGTGCGATCATCTTACCTTGAAAGTTGTATTCACGGTCTGTCCCGCGATGTTGTATCCATAAAACGACAACAATTTTGCCACAAAAACTCCATTGGAGCTCCATGACCCGCCAATACTATCACAACCAAAAGTTATATGCGCCCGTAACCCACTCTCAGGCTTCAACAACATTTCAGAGGCAAGATCCGACTTGTAAAATTGAGTTCTAGACGATTCTATGCCTGAGGTATACTCTGCCACCCTCTACCACCCTTCCGTGAGCTCACCTACGGACTGATATATGGACAATAAAATATAGAACAATGCACCATCCTTCCATTACAAACTAGTAAGACTACATGTTCGGTCACGACACAAGGAGGAGGCTCTTCGTCACATCGAAACCCAAGAATTGATGTTTACATGGTCAGTCACCCATCTCGCTACCACCCTCACGTTTTCACCAGCGGATGCATTATTCTTGGAGCATAAAGTACATAACAGTTCACCCTCACTCCATTTATGCACTCGAAAAATTATAGGCCTTTCTGAGTTGTGCAAGATGGCTCGTCGGTGCGATCATCTTACCTTGAAAGTTGTATTCACGGTCTGTCCCGCAATGTTGTATCCATAAACCGGCAACAATTTTGCCACGAAAACTCCATTGGATCTCCATGACCCGCCAAAACAATCACAACCAAAAGTTGTATGCGCCCGTAACCCACTCGGGGGGTTCGTCACCATTTCGGACACAAGATCCGGCTTGTAAAATTGACTACCAGACGATTTTATGCTTGAGGTATACTCTGCCACCCTCTACCACCCTTCAATGAGTGCACCTATGGACTGATATATGGACAATAACATATAGAACAATGCACCATCCTTCCACTACACACTAGAAAGACTACAGGTTCAGTCACGACACAAGGAGGAGGCTCTTCGTTGCATCGAAACCCAAGAATTGATGCTTTACATGGTCTATCACCCATCTCGCTACCGCCCTCACGTTTTCACCAGCGGATGCATTACTCTTGGATCGTAAAGTACATAACAGTTCAGCCTTACTCCATTTATGCACTCGAAAAATTATAGGCCTTTCTGAGTTGTGCAAGATGGCTCGTCGGTGCGATCATCTTACCGTGAGAGTTGTATTCACGGTCTGTCCCGCGATGTTGTACCCATAAAACGACAACAATTTTGCCACAAAAACTCCATTGGAGCTCCATGACCCGCCAATACTATCACAACCAAAAGTTTTATCCGCCCGTAACCCACTCTCAGGCTTCAACAACATTTCAGAGGCAAGATCCGACTTGTAAAATTGAGTTCTAGACGATTCTATGCCTGAGGTATACTCTGCCACCCACTACCACCCTTCCGTGAGCTCACCTACGGACTGATATATGGACAATAAAATATAGAACAATGCACCATCCTTCCATTACAAACTAGAAAGACTACATGTTCGGTCACGACACAAGGAGGAGGCTCTTCGTCACATCGAAACCCAAGAATTGATGTTTACATGGTCAATCACCCATCTCGCTACCACCCTCACGTTTTCACCAGCGGATGCATTATTCTTGGAGCATAAAGTACATAACAGTTCACCCTCACTCCATTTATGCACTCGAAAAATTATAGGCCTTTCTGAGTTGTGCAAGATGGCTCGTCGGTGCGATCATCTTACCTTGAAAGTTGTATTCACGGTCTGTCCCGCAATGTTGTATCCATAAACCGGCAACAATTTTGCCACGAAAACTCCATTGGATCTCCATGACCCGCCAAAACAATCACAACCAAAAGTTGTATGCGCCCATAACCCACTCGCGGGGTTCGTCACCATTGCGGACACAAGATCCGGCTTGTAAAATTGAGTACCAGACGATTTTATGCTTGAGGTATACTCTGCCACCCTCTACCACCCTTCAATGAGTGCACCTATGGACTGATATATGGACAATAACATATAGAACAATGCACCATCCTTCCACTACACACTAGAAAGACTACAGGTTCAGTCACGACACAAGGAGGAGGCTCTTCGTTGCATCGAAACCCAAGAATTGATGCTTTACATGGTCTATCAACCATCTCGCTACCACCCTCACGTTTTCACCAGCGGATGCATTATTCTTGGATCATAAAGTACATAACAGTTCATCCTCACTCCATTTATGCACTCAAAAAAAATATTGGTCATTCCGAGTTGTGCAAGATGGCTCGTCGGTGCGATCAACTTACCTTGAAAGTTGTATCCACGGTCTGTCCCGCGATGTTGTATCCATAAATCGCCGACTATTTTGCCACAAAAACTCCATTGGATCTCCATGAGCCGCCAAAACAATCACAACCAAAATTTGTATGCGCCCGTAACCCACTCGCGGGGTTCGTCAACATTTTGGACACAAGATCCGGCTTGTAAAATTGAGTACCAGACGATTTTATGCTTGAGGTATACTCTGCCACCCTCTACCACCCTTCCATGAGTGCACCTACGAACTGATATATGGACAATAACATATAGAACAATGCACCATCCTTCCACTACACACTAGAAAGACTACAGATTCAGTCACGACACAAGGAGGAGGCTCTTCGTTGCATCAAAACCCAAGAATTGATGCTTTACATGGTCTATCACCCATCTCGCTACCACCCTCACGTTTTCACCAGCGGATGCATTACTCTTGGATCATAAAGTACATAACAGTTCGGCCTCACTCCATTTATGCACTCAAAAAATTATAGGCCTTTCTTAGTTGTGCAAGATGGCTCGTCGGTGCGATCATCTTACCTTGAAAGTTGTATTCACGGTCTGTCCCGCGATGTTGTATCCATAAAACGACAACAATTTTGCCACAAAAACTCCATTGGAGCTCCATGACTGGCCAAGACTATCACAACCAAAAGTTTTATGCGCCCGTAACCCACTCTCAGGCTTCAACAACATTTCAGAGGCAAGATCCGGCTTGTAAAATTGAGTTCTAGACGATTTTATGCTTGAGGTATACTCTGCCACCCTCTACCACCCTTCCGTGAGCTCACCTACGGACTAATATATGGACAATAAAATATAGAACAATGCACCATCCTTCCATTACAAACTAGAAAGACTACATGTTTGGTCACGACACAACGAGGAGGCTCTTCGTCACATCGAAACCCAAGAATTGATGTTTACATGGTCAATCACCCATCTCGCTACCACCCTCACGTTTTCACCAGCGGATGCATTATTCTTGGAGCATAAAGTACATGACAGTTCACCCTCACTCCATTTATGCACCCGAAAAATTATAGGTCATTCTGAGTTGTGTTAGATGGCTCGTCGGTGTGATCAACTTACCTTGAAAGTTGTATTCACGGTCTGTCCCGCAATGTTGTATCCATAAACCGGCAACAATTTTGCCACAAAAACACCATTGGATCTCCATGACCCGCCAAAACAATCACAACCAAAAGTTGTATGCGCCCGTAACCCACTCGCGGGGTTCGTCACCATTTCGGACACAAGATCCGGCTTGTAAAATTGAGTACCAGACGATTTTATGCTTGAGGTATACTCTGCCACCCTCTACCACCCTTCCATGAGTGCACCTACGGACTGTTATATGGACAATAACATATAGAACAATGCACCATCCTTCCAGTACACACTAGAAAGACTACAGGTTCAGTCACGACACAAGGAGGAGGCTCTTCGTTGCATCGAAACCCCAGAATTGATGCTTTACATGGTCAATCACCCATCTCGCTACCGCCCTCACGTTTTCACCAGCGGATGCATTACTCTTGGATGCTAAAGTACATAACAGTTCAGCCTCACTCCATTTATGCACTCGAAAAATTATAGGCCTTTCTGAGTTGTGCAAGATGGCTCGTCGGTGCGATCATCTTACCTTGAAAGTTGTATTCACGGTCTGTCCCGCGATGTTGTATCCATAAAACGACAACAATTTTGCCACAAAAACTCCATTGGAGCTCCATGACCCGCCATTACTAGCACAACCAAAAGTTTTATGCGCCTGTAACCCACTCTCAGGCTTCAACAACATTTCAGAAGCAAGATCCGACTTTAAAAATTGAGTTCTAGACGATTTTATGCTTGAGGTATACTATGCCACCCTCTACCACCCTTCCGTGAGCTCACCTACGGACTGATATATGGACAATAAAATATAGAACAATGCACCATCCTTCCATTACAAACTAGAAAGACTACATGTTCGGTCACGACACAAGGAGGAGGCTCTTCGTCACATCGAAACCCAAGAATTGATGTTTACATGGTCAATCACCCATCTCGCTACCACCCTCACGTTTTCACCAGCGGATGCATTATTCTTGGAGCATAAAGTACATAACAGTTCACCCTCACTCCATTTATGCACACGTAAAATTATAGGTCATTCTGAGTTGTGCAAGATGGCTCGTCGGTGCGATCAACTTACCTTGAAAGTTGTATTCACGGTCTGTCCCGCAATGTTGTATCCATAAACCGGCAAAAAATTTGCCACAAAAACTCCATTGGATCTCCATGACCCGCCAAAACAATCACAACCAAAAGTTGTATGCGCCCGTAACCCACTCGCGGGGTTCGTCACCATTTCGGACACAAGATCCGGCTTGTAAAATTGTTTACCAGACGATTTGATGCTTGAGGTATACTCTACCACCCTTCCGTGAGCTCACTTACGGACTGATATATTGACAATAACATATAGAACAGTGCACCATCCTTCCATTACAAACTAGAAAGACTACATGTACAGTCATGACACAAGCAGGAGGCTCTTTGTCACATCGAAACCCAAGAATTGATGCTTTACATGGTCAATCACCCATCTTGCTACCACCCTCACGTTTTCACCAGCGGATGCATTATTCCTGGAGCATAAAATACATAACAGTTCATCCTCACTCCATTTATGCACCCGAAAAATTATAGGTCATTAAGAGTTCTGCAAGATGGCTCATCGATGCGATCAATTTACCTTGAAAGTTGTATTCACGGTCTGTCCCGCGATGTTGTATCCATAAATCGGCAACAATTTTGCCACAAAAACTCCATTGGATCTCCATGACCCGCCAAAACAATCACAACCAAAAGTTGTATGCGCCCGTAACCCACTCGCGGGGTTCGTCAACATTTCGGACACAAGTTCCGGACGATTTTATGCTTGAAGTATACTCTGGCACCCTCTACCACCCTTCCGTGAGTTCACCTATGGATTGATATATGGACAATAACATATAGAACAATGCACCATCCTTCCAGTACACACTAGAAAGACTAGAGGTTCTGTCACGACACAAGGAGGAGGCTCTTCGTTGCATCAAAACCCAAGAATTGATGCTTTACTGTCAGGACCGGTTTTTCGGGATATTAATTTTCCAGAAAAGGGCCCTTGTGCTCACCAGCCCCAGGATTACTGTTAGCTGATGAGGCACCAACTTGATACAGAAATTTCCAAGCAAAGTACAAAATATGTAGAACAAGACCATTGTGGCCTATGAGTACAACACTTGGTTTCTAGTGGTTGAAGGCGGAAGCGGTTTGTGGTTCATCTGCGTCTATGGGACTCCATTTCCCACAAGAACGGCTGACCAGGATAACTCCTATCTTCACGAGGCTGCTATCATCATTGCGTAGGTTCCGGGGCTGTCATCGCAATGCTCTCTCCATGCGAGAAATCTGGCCAAGACAATAGCCAGGGACAAGCCAGTGAGTACTTTGGAATGTACTCGCAAACATTATGAACACGGGTATGATATAACAAGGGATAATCATGCTCCGAAATCTTCTATGATCATAACGTCTGTCACGAAATATACGAAATCCATGATGCACGCATGCGGGTAAAATATGAATATGCAATAAGGGAGTAGAAATAGAATGCACCGATCGAGTGTCTGAAGCGACGCCTCGGAAGGATAAAAGATAAATCATGCCTCAGTCGGGCGTCTGAGCGACACCACATAAAGGGCTTATAGATAATAAAAATAACAAGCATGCCACAATCGGGTGTCTATGCGACACCACATAAAGGGCTTATAATATAAAGAAAATAGCAAGCATGCCACAGTCGGGCGTCTATGCGACACCTCATAAAGGGCGTATAAGAGAATAATCGCAGTGAGTATCCAGGAGGTAGAACCGTTCCAGGGATACTTAATAATTCAAATAATGTAAATGGTTTGTCCACAATAATAATCATAATCCTCATATGTCACAGGTCATAATCAATGTTCTGGTTTAGCCGTTTCTCCTCCGAAAACCGTCACTAGACCCATCCCAGACTGTAGTCCTTACCCATGGACATGGCTATCCGAATAGATTTAACCTCTGCAGAGGGTGTACTCTTTACCCACGAGTAACAGATTTATTTAGTCCATCAGGACTAATTCCGCCTACAGTCTTTTAATTGAAAACACGCCTGGCCTGCACACACCAGCTTAACTTACCGGTGTCTGGAATCACCCACGAGACCTGTCAAGCAAAACTCTAAGTGGGGAGGCTACAACCTCGACTTAGCATGGGATCAAATTTATATCGCGCGCTCTAAGGGGTTCCCCCCTCTCGGTCCCAACCGGAAACACCCATGCCCCCGGACCAGGTGGCATGCCTACCAGAGGCCTCCGGTATCTTCCACCATGGCCTCTCTGTACGGTGTGTGCTAGGACGGGGTTGACAACTTACTGAACCGTACCCTACCTGCGGCAGGGACAAGTGGTAGTACGAAACAAGTATGGGGGTTACGGAACAAGACTCGATCTACGGCCGACTCAGGAGGTCCAAGTATTCTCCGTATGACAAATATATTTCCATTAACAGATAAAGTCACCACTCATCAAGCCTCACCATGCCATACCGGACATACTCGTCTCGACGAGGAACTAGGGACAAGCTCGTGTCTACCCAAGACCGCGACTTTCCCGGCTCCCTTCCGGTATGCATGAGATTGATTACCATCACCAGCATATCCATTTCTAACAGCAAAGCATCTCCATTATGCATTCATGCGTATGATTTTATCGTCACATAAAATAACGTATGCTCCAAGTCAAGGTGGTGTTGTGACCGTATCAACAACACACAAAAATATTATGCCAGAGTTTAGAATGCTTGCCTTCAGGTTGTGGAGAGGAAGTGTGCATTCCCAACCTTTTTTAAAGTTCTTCTCTCTCCATTTCCTATTTTGAAAAATATGCAAATAACATATATTTCAAAAGCAGTACAAAAAGTTGTCCTAAATATTTTTGAAATAAATCTTAAAATAAACTAAAGGAAATTTGAGAGAGGTAGGAAAAAGAATCAACTCATTTGGAGTTTTATTTTAAAAGATATAGGCAGTCAAAGTTTAGTCAAAGTTCTGTTTTAAAATAAAACAGAAAAAGAAAACGTTTCGGAGGGGCTTACGCTTTCTGTTTAGCGAAAACGTATTTTGCGAAATATGCCTCCACTTAAAACACACGTCGGCGGGGCTGGGTCGCCGACAGTGGGTCCAGCGGGCCCACTGGTCAGGTTTGACTAGTCCCTTCTCCCTCCTCTTCCTCTGCCCGAGCGGAGGCGGGACTCCGGCGATCGACGGCTCTTCGCGGGCTCCGGAGGGCAGGGATGGATCCGTGGTTCCAGGGCGGTCCTCCCGGTGGTCGCTAGGCAGGTGGGGACGGAGGGAGTCGCCGGCGGTGAGCTCCGCAGCGGAGGAGGCTTCGGGTGGTTTGTGGGTTTCGGGCTATGGTGGTTCTTGGTCGCGTTTGAGAGGCTGGGCGGCTTCGTGAGGTCGAGGGGAAACGGGTGGTGGTGTTGGATGAACAGGGGAGGGTCTGGTTGCGATGCACGGCACCGGAAGGTGGCGGCGGCCGAACCGGCCGGAGTCGAGGAAGACGGCTACCAACCGCCGATTGCTGGATGAGGGAGTGTTATGGGGGTGGCCTGGGATCGCCTGAGTGCTCGGAGGAGCTCGGGGCCTCCTTTTATAGTGCAACGAGGCTGGTTCCCGCGGCGGCCGTGGATAAGAACGCCGGCGATAGCCGTTCTGTAGCTGTAGGGCGACGTGGCGGCGACGAGCGCGTGCCGACGAGCTTGTGGATGAGCTCGGGCTGTTCCAGGGGGCAGCTGGCGCGCGCGCGTGGCTTTGGCGGCGCCGTCCATGGCAGAGCCTGCGGTGGCCGGCCGCTAGCCGCCGCGGCCGACCTGACGGCGGCACTGTGGGGCTCCAGGGACGGCTCTGCAGCGAGGGAAGGGGCGGGCGTGCTGGCTGCGGGTGGCCAAGGGCCAGAACGGGCGCGGGGAGGGCGGCAGTGCGACGCGGCGACTCGGTGCACGCGCGTGCAAAACGTGCGCTCTGGGCGCGCCCAATGCACGCACGCTAGCTGCTCGACGAAATGCCAAAGCATGCCACAGGGCTTGGGTGACGCTGGCAAGTAGCAGGTCTAGGTTAGCGTCTTCTAGGAGCTCAGTGGACATGCTATTTTGTCCAGAGGTGCAAGGTCACAGTGCAAAGGCAAAAATCATGCCAAAACTGACCATGCACACAAGGTGCTCAACAGATTGCTAAGTGCACCTAGGCAACTCTTGGAGTGGCCAAAAACTCCAGATCATATTCTCTTTAGATGATAAAGAGGGTGGCAAGGTTAGTTGGTCAAGACCAGAAACTTGTTAGTGCAAAAATTTGAGAAAACCAATTTTGGGCAGAAACTAAAGGCTATTATCTCATGAACCAAAAGTACTCCAATGGGTCCACTCTCTTGGACTGAAGGGTTTTGTAAGGAGGACTACAAGCAGGAAAAAGCTCATGGGCACTAGAGCAAAATAAATTAGGGTTGCAGTACAAATCACCAAACTGGAGCAGAATGAAGATGACGTTGATTCACTCAAATATTTCAAAGAACACCAATGGGTTTTTGCATGAAGTTGAATCATGTGCATCTACTGACATCTCCAAACACTTGGAAGAATTTTTAAAAGAATATTTAAATAGGTTGTAGTGCAAAAATACCTACTGGACCAGACTTGAAAAGTTGATGTAGAGCTCAAAATCTCCAATGACCAAAAGATATCTTTGCATAAAAGTGATGTGGAAACATCACATGACATCCCCAAATTTTGGTGAAAATTTTAAATGCATTAATCAAATGGTTGCTGTGCAACAGAGGCTCCAAATCTATGAAAAATCATTTTAAAAGAATAAAGCTCATGAAAAACAATTATGCAAATAAATCCACTAATAAAGAATTGTTTTATAGAGAGAGTATACAAGTCCAATAATACTTTTGGAAAGTTTCCACTTGAGGTAAAACTCCACAATATTAAAGAAAAGAGAGGTTCTGAAATCAAGAGATAAATCCAGACAAATGGAAAAGTTTAATCTCCTGGCAAAAATTTAATTAATAAAACAAGCTCAAAATTTTGGGGTGTCACAACACTACCCCCCTTAAGAAAAATATCGTCCTCGAGATTTGTTAAAAGCTCTTTCGAACAAACATCGCTCTTACCAAAAGAAATCATTCTACTATGCAATAAAATGTGGCTACAGTGAGAGGGCAATAAGTGGCGTAAAACTACAGTGTGGTATACTGGCGTTGCGTGGAAAAATCCATGGTTGGGGAAAACGAGATATTTCTACGAGGATACAATAATTTAGAATAAAATCTAAATTACTAAAATACGCTGGTCGTACCCGAGAGCACAGTGCTCCCTCTGGCTGACAAGTGGACCCGGGGCCCACTGTCGGCCTCTTCTTCTACCTTTGGCTCTCTCTTCTTGCTCTCTCTCGTGGGCTTTCCCGCGCTTTCTCCACCGACGACGTCTAGCGCGTAGGGCACCTAGGACGTACTGCGGTAGTGCACGGCGTGCTAGCTGCCGGTGCAGCGTGCACTCACCTCGCGGGCCAGTGCACTGTCGGCACTGCTCGCGAATTCGCCTCCGAACACCGGCGATCGAGCGACGAGCGGCGCTGGTGGACCTCGCTCACCGT
Source organism: Triticum aestivum (assembly GCF_018294505.1). Classification (NCBI taxonomy): domain Eukaryota; kingdom Viridiplantae; phylum Streptophyta; class Magnoliopsida; order Poales; family Poaceae; genus Triticum; species Triticum aestivum. The sequence goes on from NC_057796.1 coordinate 154,877,384, forward strand.
ACACCGATCTCGAGCTATAAAATGACCGCGGTGCTCCTTTCTTCTTCCTCACACCTGGCCTCGCTTCCTCTTCTCCTTCATTTCTGTTTGCAGGAGCTCGAGGCGAGCCTCTAATGGCGGAGGTGATGCCGGATTGGTATGTGGTCCTGGTGTGCGGAGGTTTGGCGACGTTGCTGGGGTTCTCCGTGCTCCTGTGCGCGATGATCCTTGATGATCGTCGTGATGCTGCCGCTCGAGTGTTAGCTCTTCGCTGTGGCGGTGATCACGAGGATTAGGTGCGGCATCGAGTGCTAACTGCTGTCGGTGTGCTGGGGCAACTTGCGTCCGAATGATTACTCACAAATCTCTCCTACTAAGAGTGTGGTGTCCTCGGGTGTGAATAGTTAGGTGCAAGATGTGTACGGGGATTTGTAATTAGTGTACGAGGTTGAGTGGTTGTGGTTGTGAGTCTGCCGCTGCGTGAATAAAAATCTACGTCGTGAAGAGGCATATGCTGCAGCAACTCAGCGAAAGAAATCTCACTACAAAATTTATCGTGAGTGAAAATTAGTTAAGTCAAAATTAACAGCAGTAAAACTGATCACATAATTGAAACCAAATATTCGATCCGTCGCACAAATTTTGGATACCACGTACAAGTTACAACACATAAATAAATACTGGGATAACAAACATAGCGGTGACGTCTACAATAAAAAAGGCAAAAGGACAGGGTCCTGAGAAAACGTCTCTGGTACTGGGGCGCACTCTTCCTCTATCGGGGGAAGCGGGTTGACCAGTCGATGAACGCGTCTCTCCTGGTCGGGCCTCAGTGGTCTGCCAATAGCGATCTGACGATTTAAATCAGCGAGGCTCTGGAGATAACCCATTACCCGCTGAGTCAAACGCTCTTGAGCGATAACATACTGGGCAAGGTTGGCCAGTACTGGGTCTCTTTCGATTCGCCCACCGGGAAAGGATGCCACTTCTCCGGGTGCTGCACGACTCAGAAAATAATAATACCCTCGTTCGCTGGCATAGGGTACCGCGAATCGAAGACGAGCAAGCGCTTCGTACGCAGCAGCTTCAATGGCCATATGCGGAGTCGGCATGGATTTCCCAACGAAGGAGACTTCCGTTGGGTCTTGGTTTGGGTTTGCGGGAGGGATGTGCACCACTGCCCAATATTTCGAGGTGGATGGGGTGATCCTCGATTTGAGCAACTCGTACTGGGGTGGATGGATGGCACTCATGGTACTGCAGGTAAAGTCCCACAATAATTTAACAAAACTACCCGGGGTTGCGTCTGGGGTTCTCAGGTAAATACTGGGGGTCGGCATGGCAAAGAAATGGCTGTGAGTGTTGCGCACAAGGTGAGGGGCACCTGGCAAGGTCACGAGGTGGCCTTTTATATAGCATTGGGGCTGGGTTATTTACCGTGGTGAAGGGTAACTAGTTTGTCGGTTCTGTTCTATGGGGCCGGGGTCAATGCCACAGATACACATATCCCACAAAGTGACGCATTACTATGGGTGTCGTCGGGGTTGGTTTTGGTAGCTGCGCCCGGAATAAAAAAATGCAACTGTACACTGACGTACTTATGCATGGCTACTATTCCAAAATAGGGGCGCACAAGCAGACAACATTTAATAATGGTGATACAAGATCACACAATTACAAGGCGTAGAAATACTAAGGCTCGTACTACTCGAGTGACTTAGTCTACTTCGTTCATATCTAAGCGGGCTTGCCTTGTGGACGTCGATGCTTCTCCACGGTGTTCACCGTCGGGATTAGCTGGAAGAGGTTGAGGGGCTGCAGGGTCGGGGTAGCGATGATGACCATCGCGGGGGTTGTTGGCCACAATCCCGTTGGAGCGTGTTCCCAAAAGGCGACGAAGCACTTCTGGGGACACCAAAGCATTTTGGTCGATGGCTGGGGCAGACCTCAAGGACTCGATCGGGTGTCCGAACAGCACGACTGGGTTGTCGGCGTCGGGCTCCTCTTCTCCTCTCGCCGGGGCTCGGCGAACCAGTTCTCCACGAGCTGCGATCAGATCAAGGGTGATTTGATTGAACAGTTCCTCTAGTGCACTTACATAGCGCACCAGATGCAATAGTGCAGGATCCGTCTCGTGATCTCCGTTGGCAACCTGGGGCGGCCTACCATACCCGTCACGGCTAGGGTAGTAGTAGAACGAGCGACAGTTAACTCTGGGCGACAAGTGCCGGAGTTGAACTATAGCCTCTCGAGCTGCCAGTTGGATGGCTTGTGGCTCAAAGGAAGTTTTCCTTCCAGTGAACCTGTAGGGGCGTTCTGGTGATAGACCCCTACCATAGATGTGTACAGTGGCCCAGAACTGACGGCTCTCACCGCTCATGAGTCCTTGGTATACAACATATTCTGGGGGCTCTTCTAATGCATAGGCACGGCAGGTGAGGTTTGCGAGCACGGTCACAAAACCTCCCAGGTTGGTTGCTGTGGTCTCATTGTGAACAATGGGGCCAGGCATCGTGGCTTGGTTAGGGGGTAGAGGCTGTGTTGTGCTGTGTTGAGGCTAGCGTGCCCTTTTTATAGAAAAAGGGGACGGAGTCTTCCTTCGCACGCTTGTGAATGAGACATGTTAGGTGTCGGTCACTGGCGCGTGATCTACAGGCTAGGCTGATAGGTTGGGCACCGACTGCCAAAAGCGTCGGGGTCACTGTGTGGCTAGCTTACACGAGAAGCTTGGCCGGGGTTGGGTTAAGGTCTGGTGGGTTGGTTAACCTAGGTTTATCGACCTGGCTAAGATAGGATTAGCCAATGGTCAGCCTGGCTCTGATACCAAGTTTGTCAGGACCGGTTTTTCGGGATATTAATTTTCCAGAAAATGGCCCTTGTGCTCACCAGCCCCAGGATTACTGTTAGCTGATGAGGCACCAACTTGATACAGAAATTTCCAAGCAAAGTACAAAATATGTAGTACAAGACCATTGTGGCCGATGAGTACAACACTTGGTTTCTAGTGGTTGAATGAGGAAGCGGTTTGTGGTTCATCTGCGTCTATGGGACTCCATTTCCCACAAGAACAGCTGACCAGGATAACTCCTATCTTCGCGAGGCTGCTATCATCATTGCGTAGGTTCCGGGGATGTCATCGCAATGCTCTCTCCATGCGAGAAATCTGGCCAAGACAATAGCCAGGGACAAGCCAGTGAGTACTTTGGAATGTACTCGCAAACATTATGAACACGGGTATGATATAACAAGGGATAATCATGCTCCGAAATCTTCTATGATCATAACGTCTGTCACGAAATATACGAAATCGATGATGCACGCATGCGGGTAAAATATGAATATGCAATACGGGAGTAGAAATAGAATGCACTGATCGAGTGTCTGAAGCGATGCCTCGGAAGGATAAAAGATAAATCATGCCTCAGTTGGGCGTCTGAGCGACACCACATAAAGGGCTTATAGATAATAAAAATAACAAGCATGCCACAGTCGGGCGTCTATGCGACACCACATAAAGGGCTTATAATATAAAGAAAATAGCAAGCATGCCACAGTCGTGCGTCTATGCGACACCTCATAAAGGGCTTATAAGAGAATAATCGCAGTGAGTATCCAGGAGGTAGAACCGTCCCAAGGATACTTAATAATTCAAATAATGTAAATGGTTAGTCTACAATAATAATCATAATCCTCATATGTCACAGGTCATAATCAATGTTCTGGTTTAGCCGTTTCTCCTCCGAAAACCGTCACTAGACCCATCCCAGACTGTAGTCCTTACCCATGGACATGGCTATCCGAATAGATTTAACCTCTGCAGAGGGTGTACTCTTTACCAACGAGTAACGGATTTATTTAGTCCATCGGGACTAATTCCACCTACAGTCTTTTAATTGAAAACACACCTGACCTGCACACACCAGCTTAACTTACCGGTGTCTGGAATCACCCACGACACCTGTCAAGCAAAACTCTAAGTGGGGAGGCTACAACCTCGACTTAGCATGGTATCAAATTTACATCGCGCGCTCTAAGGGGTGCCCCCCTCTCGGTCCCAACCGGAAACACCCATGCCCCCGGACCAGGTGGCATGCCTACCGGAGGCCTCCGGTATCTTCCACCATGGCCTCTCTGTACGGTGTGTGCTAGGACGGGGTTGACAACTTACTGAACCGTACCCTACCTGCGGCAGGGACAAGTGGTAGTACGAAACAAGTATGGGGGTTACTGAACAAGACTCGATCTACGGCCGACTCAGGAGGTCCAAGTATTCTCCGTATGACAAATATATTTCCATTAACAGATAAAGTCACCACTCATCAAGCCTCACCATGCCATACCGGACATACTCGTCTCGACGAGGAACTAGGGACAAGCTCGTGTCTACCCAAGACCGCGACTTTCCCGGCTCCCTTCCGGTATGCATGAGAAGCTTACGAGGATGATTACCATCACCAGCATATCCATTTCTAACAGCAAAGCATCTCCATTATGCATTCATGCTTATGATTTTATCGTCTCATAAAATAACGTATGCTCCAAGTCAAGGTGGTGTTGTGACCGTATCAACAACACACAAAAATATTATGCCAGAGTTCAGAATGCTTGTCTTCAGGTTGTGGAGAGGAAGTGTGCATTCCAAAACTTTTTGAAAGTTTTCTTCTCTCTCCATTTCCTATTTTGAAAGTTTCGGGCTATGGTGGTTCTTGGTCGCGTTTGAGAGGCTGGGCGGCTCCGTGAGGTCGAGGGGAAACGGGTGGTGGTGTTGGATGAACGGGGGAGGGTCTGGTTGCGATGAACGGCACCGGAAGGTGGCGGCGGCCGAACTGGCCGGAGTCGAGGAAGACGGCTTCCAGCCGCCGATTGCTGGATAAGGGAGTGTTATGGGGGTGGCCTGGGGTCGCCTGAGTGCTCGGAGGAGCTTGGGGCCTCCTTTTATAGCGCAACGAGGCTGGTTCCCGCGGCGGCCGTGGATAAGAACACCGGCGCAGCCATTCTGTAGCTGTAGGGTGACGTGGCGGCGACGAGCGCGTGCCGAGGAGCTTGTGGATGAGCTCGGGCTGTTCCAGGGGGCAGCTGGCGCGCGCGGGTGGCTTGGGCGGCGCCGTCCATGGCAGAGCCTGCTGTGGCCGGCCGCTAGCCACCGCGGCCGATCTGATGACGGCACTGTGGGGCTCCAGGGGCGGCTCTGCGGCGAGGGAAGGGGCGGGCGTGCTGGCTGCGGGTGGCCAAGGGCCAGAACGGGCGCGGGGAGGGCGGCAGTGCGACGCGGCGACTCGGTGCGCGCGCGTGCAAAACGTGCGCTCTGGGCGTGCCCAGAGCACGCACGCTAGCTGCTCGACGAAATGCCAAAGCATGCCACAAGGCTTGGGTGACGCTGGCAAGTAGCAGGTCTAGGTTAGCGTCTTCTAGGAGCTCAGTGGACATGCTATTTTGTCCAGAGGTGCAAGGTCACAGTGCAAAGGCAAAAATCATGCCAAAACTGACCATGCACACAAGGTGCTCGACAGATTGCTAAGTGCAACTAGGCAACTCTTGGAGTGGCCAAAAACTCCAGATCATATTCTCTTTAGATGATAAAGAGGGTGGCAAGGTTAGTTGGTCAAGACTAGAAACTTGTTAGTGCAAAAATTTGAGAAAACCAATTTTGGGCAGAAACTAAAGGCAATTATCTCATGAACCAAAAATACTCCAATGGGTCCACTCTCTTGGACTTAAGGGTTTTGTAAGGAGGACTACAAGCAGGAAAAAGCTCATGGGCACTAGAGCAAAATAAATTAGGGTTGCAGGACAAATCACCAAACTGGAGCAGAATGAAGATGAGGTTGATTCACTCAAATATTTCAAAGAACACCAATGGGTTTTTGCATAAAGTTGAATCATGTGCATCTACTGACATCTCCAAACACTTGGAAGAATTTTTAAAAGAATATTTAAATAGGTTGTAGTGCAAAAATACCTACTGGACCAGACTTGAAAAGTTGATGTAGAACTCAAAATCTCCAATGACCAAAAGATATCTTTGCATAAAAGTGATGTGGAAACATCACATGACATCCCCAAATTTTGGTGAAAATTTGAAATGCATTAATCAAATGGTTGCTGTGCAACAGAGGCTCCAAATCTATGAAAAATCATTTTAAAAGAATAAAGCTCATGAAAAACAATTATGCAAATAAATCCACTGATAAAGAATTGTTTTATAGAGAGAGTATACAAGTCCAATAATACTTTTGGAATGTTTCCACTTGAGGTAAAACTCCAGAATATTAAAGAAAAGAGAGGTTCTGAAATCAAGAGATAAATCCAGACAAATGGAAAAGTTTAATCTCCTGGTAAAATTTTAATTAATAAAACAAGGTCAAAATTTTGGGGTGTCACATTTACATGGTCTATCAACCATCTCGCTACCACCCTTACGTTTTCACCAGCGGATGCATTATTCTTGAATCATAAAGTACATAACAGTTCATCCTCACTCCATTTATGCCCTCGAAAAATTATAGGTCATCCCGAGTTGTGCAAGATGGCTCGTCGCTGCGATTATCTTCCCTTGAAAGCTGTATTCACGGTCAGTCCCTGTCCCACGATGTTGTATCCATAAAACGGCAACAATTTTTCCACAAAAACTCCATTGGAGCTCCATGACCCGCCGATACTATCTGATGCGGAGCATCCTATGGACATCACCATGTCAAGAGTCCATTTGGCGAGTGACACGTGCGACATCTACTTCACATACACAAAGGTGAATCATCTCCTTTACACGTGCTCACTTGCCCCCTTCGAGGATGGTATACTACTTGACACTTCTCCCGTGTGCATGCATAGGTATTGCCGGAGCTTCACGTATGTTGAGGAGGAGTGCAAGCGCCAAGGAACAACTACACCATCCGCGAGGGAAGCCTGGAAGCGACGATGGAAGAAGACGGAGCTGCTGAAGCTACAGCGGCCGGACATCCGAGACAGAGGCCGGACATCCGGCGCCTATGCAGCTGCCAAGGAGCTGCACCAACAGACGGCAAACAGCATCAGCGGCCGGACATCCGGCGCCTCGCCAAAGCCCGGACATCCGGCCCTTCCCCCGGAAATCCGGCATCGAGGACAGAACGCACCCGAAGTTTGGCCACTTCAGCCCGGACATCCGGCCCGAGCCCCGGACATCCGACCCCCAACCCGGACATCCGGCGCCTGCCTGCGCGCAGAGTCGCGCCAGAGGCCCATGTATCCCTTTCCCACTTACCCCTTCGTGGCTTAGACTATATATACTACTCCCCTTCCTCCTAGTTAGGGTTAGCAAAGTGATAGCTCATTTGATAGAGATTTGCTCCTTGTACCACTCTACTCTTGAGAGAGAGAGAGAGAGAGACTACTACTCCTTATGGAGGCCAAGACCTCCATCTAGGAGAAGATCCTGCGGGATATATCATCAAGACCCCCTTTTGGGCGGCCCCCCTTCAAGACCTCCTCATGGAGATGAACTTTACTTTGTATCTTTCCCTTTGTTGTTCATGTATCTTGTGGATCTTGTGTGTTTGATTGTCTAGTGGATTTGTGATTGGACTTCTTCTTGAGTGTTCCCCCTTCTGATTTCTCTCCGTTCTTCCCCGTGTTCATCGTGCTCTTCGAGGGAACCCACTCCAATCGTGAAAGATCGGCCTACACCGGGTTAGCCCCGTATCATATGGTATCATGAGCCACGTTGATCACTTATTTGGAGTCCCTCCCACCGTTTTCTAGTCTTGTTTTGTTTGTGTTCGTCCTAAATTCGAAAATCTCCACCAAAAATAGCCCCCAATTTTTTTTGTGATGTGTTTGGTTGATGATGTTTTGTTGATTTTGATCCATGGATTTGGTTGCTTTCAAGTGGATCTACCTTTCCCCCCACCTTTTCGCCCTTTCCATCCACAAAATCAATCAAATTTTGCCCCCGAAATCATCCATTTCAGTCCCAAATCGAGTTTCGAAGTCCAAATCCCGATCTGGAATCGTCGGGCCGGACATCCGGGCCATCGGGCCGGACATCCAGGCCCCAAGCCGGACAACCGGCTCCTGGAGCACCAAATCTGCACGGTTCTGGACACTGACCCCCGGAAATCCGGACCCAACCCCGGATGTCCGACCCCTGTAGATTTCAGCCTCCCGTGTTCACCGTTTTGTCCATAACTTTCACATCCGGAGTCCGATTTTCGCGTTCTTTAGCTCGTTAAGTAGCTATTGACATCCCCCATCCATCTAGATAGGTTTCATCACCATTTGCCTCCATCTCAATTTTGGCATTTTGGCATCTTTGCCTAGGGCTTCCACCATAACTTCCGCAAAACCACCATAGCCTTCTGCAACCTAACCAATTTTGTTCCTTATAGCTTTAGTGGTTGTTTGAGTTGCGATTCGAGCCTCCTAAGGTGTTTCAGCTACTTAGGGATGGTTGCTTCTTCATCAACCACCACCATAACTTCCGCATAGACTTACCCAACACACACTTCCGCCAACCCAACCTAACCCAATTTTGTTTGTGTTGTGAGTTGTGTCTCCTAAGGTGTTTCGGCTACTTAGGGACCGTTCTTTCAACTCCTACACCGTGTATAGTCGAACACCTTACCATCCACTTCTGCATTGCGTACTCCAAAACCCATCATTGCATTTCCGCAATCCCACTGAGCTTCCGCAACCACCACCGCATTGCCGCTACCAACATTTGACTTTGGTCCTTGAGATTTTGAGTTGTGGTTTTTCCGTTTCCTAAGGTGTTTCGGCTAATTAGGAACGGGTTGACATCGACAACACCGCCTCTCATCATCGCAGCGGACAGTAACCTCGACGACACCATTGTAGATTCCCCTTGCAATTGCATTGATAACCCCTAGCCCATTTGCGTCACTTGCCTATCGAGACTAGCCATTTGAGTATTGCCGGCAACGTTACTTGTGCACATTAGTGATCATTGGTCTACACCTTCCATTGCATATATACCATATCATATTGGTATCATCTTGCTATCATATCATATCTTGTGTCACAAGTTTGTTCCCGCATCTACACAATTGCTATCTTGGTTTGTGCATCGTGGCCATACAAAAAAGCAAAAATAAGCATTTAAGCAAAGAAAAAGAGTGAACAAAGAGCTTGTAAGCAAGAGCCATAGCATAGTATCTTAGTGCATTACAATATATCATATGGTATCATACTTTATCATCTTGGATCATTGTGTGAGAAACACCGGGAACCATACATACATAGCATACTTGGGATAGAAAGTTTATCCATTTTGCATCTTATAGGTTGTGCACAAGTGTCGTATCCGCCTATTGAGAAATCGTGCTAGCTTCTCTCTTGAGTTGTGCAACACGAGCGTTTTCCGTGGATTCCACATTTTGTGCTCATTCCTTGGTTGCACGACCCCATTTATCTATCCGTGTGTGTGTTTCCGTGTGCCATTCATTGCTATTGGTCTACTTGTTTCACTTGCGAGTTTGTGAATCTCTTTCAACATTATTGACTCTTGCTAACATTTTGCATCAAATTTTTGTGCCACTATCCTCACCGAGCTACTCCATAAGATTTAGTTTGTAGGTGTGAGTGAACAAGTCTGGTACCAATTCCACTATTCTGTCATCTCACATTGAGTGAAACGGGATACATCCTCAACTTTGGGAAAAGGTAACTTGGTATTGTTTATCTCATTTCCTACTCACCTCTACTCGAGTCTTGTGATGGATAGGCAAGGTATTTCACCCTCGGTCTACAACAACAACAACGAGTTCGATGCCACGAAAAACTCCAACGATGCCAAGATGAATGCTCAAATGGAGGAGATCAAAGCCCTCATCAAGTCCTACAAGAGATCTTCCTCATTTTCGAGAAGACGCTCAAGAGAACATGCCTCCAAGCTACCATCTCCGGCAAGGTCACATTGGCATCGATACCATCACCACCACGAACGTGAAGGTCAAGAGATCAACACCAATAACCGCTCAATGACTTCACCATCTCCCTTGGCATCTTTGCCAAGCGACTTCAAGGCATCTTCGCCTTTGGACATACGACATCTTCGCCCACAAGCACCTCGAGAGAAGCTCCCCAAGCTCAAGTCCGCGACCTCCACGAGCTACTACGACCTCGACACCGACCACGAGATTCCTTTCTATGGGACTCTAGAACCCGAGGAGTATCTCGAGTGGGAGCGTTTGATGGACGACTACCTCAAGCTACATCAAGTTCCTCCCGAAGATCAAGTGAAGTGCGCCACAAGAAACTTCCACGACTACGCCTCGACATGGTGGCTTCACACACCTTCGGAGAGCTACGACATGAGTTGGCCCAAGACGAAGAGAGCTTTGCGGCGAGAGTTTGTGCCTCCAACCTACACGGAACAACTTCTACGCCAATTGGAGAACACCATCCAAGGATCCAAGTCCATCGACGAGTACTTCAAGGAGATGAAGAAAGCCTTGCGACGAGCCGGCGTGGATGACCCCATGTCAATGAAGTTCCACTTCATGAAGGGATTGAACAACGACATCTCCAAGACTATCTTCCTCGAGAACTACAAGTCCCTCGACGACAACTACATTGGTGCTCTCAAGGCGGAACAATAACTCCTGAAGGCCAAGGCTTCTCCACCCCAAGCACACTTCTCGAAGACCAAACTCAAAGACGACGAGCATGAGGCTAGTACCACCAAGAGGTCCAAGCCCAATGAGCTCCAAGACGATGCTCCCAAGTTCGACTTCACCGCCATCCCTCTTTATGGCATTGATGATGCCAAGTCCTCCACGATTCTTTTTCAAGAAGGTGCGGTAACGAGTACGACTACGGAGACCTTCAAGGACCAAGCTTTGGAGGCGAAAGACACGGTGACGAGCAAGGATGATGCTTCCATCTTAGGAGGCGAGAGTGATGATGTGCCATCTTCGGCCTTCATCCACGGCGACGATGACGAGATGATCGAGCATGGGATTTTCCCTTCGGTCATGGAGGAGAGTGATGATGTGCCATCTTCGGCCTTCATCCACGGTGACAACGATGAGATGGTTGAGCATGGGATTTTCCCTTCGACCACGGCGACGTATGATGACTTCAGTGACTTTTGCCACCATATTCAGAATGAGAGTGACTTCACCACTAGCCCCATATATGACGAGTTGCCCCAATTCCAATGTGAGGAGAGCCACAACCCCCACCACTTGAGTGAGATGAGTGACTCCACCATATGTGACTTTGAGTGCACCTACCTTGAGGGAGTGAGTGAACCACCACATAGAGAGAGTGAGGACACTTCGATTTCTAACGACTTAACCTCTACCTCTATTGTGTCTTCTCATTTGGTGCTAGGTCCCATATATGATGACGCGCCGATTCGCGACGACTACGTCCTTCCTTTGGACAAGACGATGGCCATAGTGGAATATGATGCACCCCCCCACATGGTTCCATCAAGATGAAGATGACCACCATTTGGTCTTTGCCACCTCACCTACACCACTTGAGTGGAATGACAAGGTAACATAGGTGAAGGTGATGCTCTAGTCCCACTAGTGGACATTCTTGACATTGATTGCTTGCATGATGTTGATCAACCTATTACCATGCTTCATGCTAGTATGATTTCCCCATGCGATGATTTACCCATTTATGATGAGTTTGATGATTGCCATGTGGAGTCTATTAGTTGTGATGCCATGTTACATAGGATTTCTTGTGACAATTCTTTAGGTCACATCATGTTTGACAATCCGCTTGACTTGTCATATGCTATGCATGAGATCAACATATGTCATATTTGCAATCTCATCATAGTGACTATGCATATGCCATTAAAATTAACCCAATTTGCACTATGGCATAGATGACAAGCCCATGGTTATTGGCATTTGTTTTTCTTGTGATGATATTGATATGCTCCCTTTGCATCATTTATCTCATATGCCATGCCATGACCACCTAGCTTCGGATATGCATTGTTTTGGATGTTGTCCATTTTCTCCATATGATGTTTCCAATATTGCTCATGAGGAGACCCCCATAGTTTCCTCATACATTTTAGGAGATTTTGATTCATCCTATACATTGCATGATCCCAATACTTGTGTGCACAATATGCTTCCCATGAATAAACATGCTATTGATGTGCCATATACTTCTATGCTCAATTTGCATCCCCATCGTGTTATACATAAAACTATTCTTTCATGATGGATGACATGTTCTTATACCATGCATCAAATTTCTTTGAGCGATGCTTATCTTGTGCTAACACTCACTTGCACATACACACCATGATGGATGATGTGTACATTTACCACGCGCACAATATCTTTGGTTTGTGTCTCTTTTGTGTAGGTACCCATGAATACTTGTCAACCTCGCAATCCCACGAGTTGACAAAACGAGCTCTAGAGAGCAATGATGACTTGGGATCCCATGGATTGCCTTTCCCACCGCTCACTTCGCGCAAACACTTCGCGCATTTCTTTTACATGCCCTCACATGGTTATGGGTTGTTATCCATTATATATCCTTTGCCCATCTTGCCATGTTCACTTTGCATGATATGCCCTTTCGTATGCCTTTGCCATGCATTTGTGACCCATGCTTTGCATTACACATGATGATTGATTCTAGTACTTGTATGTGTATTTGCAAGCGTGTTGGAGATATTGTTTGTTATTGCCATGATTGCTTTGTGCCCCATGCCTATGATGATACTATGATCTTGATTTGTGTTCGTGCTTGCGATATGTCATGTACATTGCCTATGCCTATTCTTTGCTCACATGACATGATTGCCATGATTTCCTCTAGTGTGTTGCATCTTCGCTCCACTAGTTTGCACGACTTGATTACTATTGCTTGCCTTGTTGCATCACCAATGATTTATACTTGCTCACTTCATGCGGTTGATGACAACTATCTACATGCTTTGCACATGATTGTTATTGCTTCTTGTCATACATCTCCATATGTTGCCTCTCTCATGATAGATGATTTGACATGTATTGAGTGCAACAATGCTTTTAGTCTTGCTAATGAGTTTGCCCCCATAGCATTCTCACATATATTTGGAGATTTTGACATATTCCTCGTGAAGCATGCTTGTCTTACCTCTTTGCACCATATACCTAGTGCCATGGAATATTGCCATTGTTGCATCATATTATTCATGCACTTGTGCTTCTAATGGTTATGTGCAAAAGAAGAGAACCATCATGATGGATGATGTGTTTATCAACCATGCGCATACATTCTTTGTTTTGTTGTGTGCATGTGTAGGATACTTGGACTTTGTGTCGACTTCTGCTTCACGTGAGTTGACCATTCGAGCTCTTGAGAGCGAACCACCTTCTACCACGACGATTCTACATCGCACTTGCTTGTGCTTCGGCATTGTGAAGGATGCACAAGGACACGCTTTCACGGTGATATCCTTCTCTTTTGAGAACCCCCAAACCATGATCATGGATATTATGGATCATACTACTTGTGTTGCTTTCCCCATGAGACCTATTGTTCATCTTGGATCACTTGATTGCACACTAGTTAGAGATCTTGCTTCGACTTGTCATTTTAACCATTCCATGCATCATGATATATATGCCTTGTGTGTTGCATCCAATTCTTGGATTATTTGCTCCTCTCATATGTTTGGTTGCAACAATGTCATCACTTCACATATGCCATGTCCCATTGCTTGTCACATGATTGACTTGATTGCATCACACATGATGAACAATTTCTCTTTCTATTGTGTTGAGTGTCACACTATGTTCACTACACCCTATGCACATTATGCTTGGATTGTCTTGCACTTAACCCATGTGTTTAGACATCTCATCTTCTTAGGTGTTGTGAATGATTCCTATGCCTACCATAGACCTTTCATTGAGCGCTTTGCCATGCTTGCTATGAACTTGAGGTAGATGCTTATTCTCTTGACACACATATTTGCATCTCTACCTCCATTTACATGCTTGTCCCCATGATATCTTTGCTTGTGCTCGATTGATATGCTTACATGCCATGTCACAATCCTTTGTCACACCATATGCTTTGCATGATGACGACACTTGTTTGGTGAATCACCTCTTGAATGCTTGGTTTTGCACTAACGCTAACCACATTTGTTTTTCCAAGTGTTTGTTGTCCTTACTCCTTTTAAAGGCATCACAAGACGGTGCGACATTGGAGAGTGCCCATTTCGAGCTTCAAGATGACAAGTACTTGGTGAACTTCCACTTCTACACGGCGAAGCCATCTCTTTCCCATGGTGATTTGGTTTTCGATCCGAGGTCGGATCTTTCCCAAGGGAGGGGAGATGATGCAGAGCATCCTATGGACATCACCATGTCAAGAGTCCGTTTGGGGAGTGACACGTGCGACATCTACTTCACATACACAAAGGTGAATCATCTCCTTTACACGTGCTCACTTGACCCCTTCGAGGATGGTATACTACTTGACACTTCTCCCGTGTGCATGCATAGGTATTGCCGGAGCTTCATGGATGTTGAGGAGGAGTGCAAGCGCCAAGGAACAACTACACCATCCGCGAGGAAAGCCTGGAAGCGACAACGGAAGACGACGGAGCTGCTGAAGCTACAGCGGTCGGACATCCGGGCCAGAGGCCGCACATCCGGTGCCTGTGCAGGTGCCAAGGAGCTGCACCAACAGACGGCCAACATTATCAGCGACCGGACATCCGGCGCCAGCCCCGGACATCCGGCCCTTCCCCCGGAAATCTGGCATCGACGACAGAACGCACCCGAAGTTTGGCCACTTCAGCCCGGACATCCGGCCCCCAGCCCGGACATCGGGCTCCTGCCTGCGTGCAGAGTCGGGCCAGAGGCCCATGTATCCCTTTCCCACTTACCCCTTCGTGGCTTACACTATATATACTACTCCCCCTCCTCCTAGTTAGGGTTAGCAAAGTGATAGCTCATTTGATAGAGAGCTTTGCTCCTTGTACCACTCTACTCTTGAGAGAGAGAGAGAGACTACTACTCCTTATGGAGGCCAAGACCTCCATCTAGGAGAAGATCTTGCGGGATATATCATCAAGACCCCCTCTTGGGCGGGCCCCCTTCAAGAGCTCCTCATGGAGATGAACTTTACCTTGTATCTTTCCCTTTGTTGTTCATGTACCTTGTGGATCTTGTGTGTCTGATTGTCTAGTGGATGTGTGATTGGACTTGTTCGAGTGTTCCCCCTTGTGATTGCTCTCCGCTCTTCCCCGTGTTCATCGTGTTCTTCGAGGGAACCCACTCCAATCGTGAAAGATCGGCCTACACCGGGTTAGCCCCGTATCACAATCACAACCAAAAGTTTTATGCGCCCGTAACCCACTCTCGGGCTTCGACAACATTTCGGAGGCAAGATCCGGCTTGTAAAATTGAGTTCTACACGATTTTATGCTTGAGGTATACTCTGCCACCATCTACCACCCTTCCGTGAGCTCACCTACGGACTGATATATGGACAATAACATATAGAACAATGCACCATCGTTCCATTACAAACTAGAAAGACTACATGTTTAGTCAGGACACAAGGAGGAAGTTCTTCTTCATATCAAAACCCAAGAATTGATGCTTTACATCGTCAATCACCCATCTCACTACCACCCTCATGTTTTCACCAGTGGATGCATTATTCTTGGAGCATAAAGTACATAACAGTTCATCCTCACTCCATTTATGCACTCGAAAAATTATAGGTCATTCTGAGTAGTGCAAGATGGCTCGTCGGTGCGATCAACTTACCTTGAAAGTTGTATTCACGGTCTGTCCCGCGATGCTGTATCCATAAACCGGCAAAAAATTTGCCACAAAAACTCCATTGGATCTACATGACCCGCCAAAACAATCACAACTAAAAGTTGTATGCGCCCGTAACCCACTTGCGGGGCTCGTCAACATTTCGGACACAAGATCCGGCTTGTAAAATTGAGTTCCGGACGATTTTATGCTTGAAGTATACTCAGCCATCCTCTACCACTCTTCCGTGAGTTCACCTACGGACTGATATATGGACAATAACATATAGAACAATGCACCATGTTTGCATTACACACTAGAGAGACTACAGGTTCAGTTACGACACAAGGAGGAGGCTCTTCGTTGCATCGACACCCAAGAAATGATGCTTTACATGGTCTATCACCCATCTCGCTACCACCCTCACGTTTTCACCAGCGGATGCATTATTCTTGGATCATAAAGTACATAACAGTTTACCCTCACTCCATTTATGCACTCGAAAAATTATACGTCATTCCGAGTTGCCCAAGATGGCTCGTCGGTGCGATCATCTTACCTTGAAAATTGTATTCACGGTCTGTCCCGCGATGTTGCATCCATAAAACGGCAACAATTTTGCCACAAAAACTCCATTGGAGCTCCATGACCCGCAAATACTATCACAACCAAAAGTTTCATGCGCCCGTAACCCACTCTCGGGCTTCGTCAACATTTCGGAGGCAAGATCCGGCTTGTAAAATTGAGTTCTAGACGATTTTATGCTTGAGGTATACTCTACCACCCTTCAGTGAGCTCACTTACAAACTAGAAAGACTACATGTTCAGTCACGACACAAGGAGGAGGCTCTTCGTCACATCGAAACCCAAGAATTGATGCTTTACATGGTCAATCACCCATCTCGCTACCACCCTCACGTTTTCACCAGCGGATGCATTATTGTTGGAGCATAAAGTACATAACAGTTCATCCTCACTCCATTTATGCACCCGAAAAATTATAGGCCATTCCGAGTTGTGCAAGATGGCTCGTCGGTGCGATCATCTTACCTTGAAAGTTGTATTCACGGTCTGTCCCGCGATGTTGTATCCATAAAACGACAACAATTTTGCCACAAAAACTCCATTGGAGCTCCAAGACCCGCCAATACTATCACAACCAAAAGTTTTATGCGCCCGTAACCCACTCTCAGGCTTCAACAACATTTCAGAGGCAAGATCCGGCTTGTAAAATTGAGTTCCAGACGATTTTATGCTTGAGGTATACTCTGCCACCCTCTACCACCCTTTCGTGAGCTCATCTACGGACTGATATATGGACAATAACATATAGAACAATGCACCACCCTTCCATTACAAACTAGAAAGACTACATGTTCAGTCACGACACAAGGAGGAGGCTCTTCGTGACATCGAAACCCAAGAATTGATGCTTTACATGGTCAATCAGCCATCTCACTACCACCCTCATGTTTTCACCAGCGGATGCATCATTCTTGGAGCATAAAGTACATAACAGTTCACCCTCACTCCACTTATGCACCCAAAAATCATAGGTCATTCCGAGTTGTGCAAGATGGCTCGTCGGTGCGATAACCTTATCTTGAAAGTTGTATTCACGGTCTGTCCCGCAATGTTGTATCCATAAACCGGCAACAATTTTGCCACAAAAACTCCACTGGATCTCCTTGACCCGCCAAAACAAT
The DNA here is from genome assembly GCF_018294505.1 of Triticum aestivum. Classification (NCBI taxonomy): domain Eukaryota; kingdom Viridiplantae; phylum Streptophyta; class Magnoliopsida; order Poales; family Poaceae; genus Triticum; species Triticum aestivum. The sequence goes on from NC_057796.1 coordinate 154,894,821, forward strand.
CACAACCAAAAGTTGTGTGTGCCCGTAACCCACTCGCGACGTTCGTCAACATTTCGGACACAAGATCCGGCTTGTAAAATTGAGTTCCTGACGATTTTATGCTTGAAGTATACTCTGCCACCCTCTACCACCGTTCAATGAGTTCACCTACGAACTGAAATATGGATAATAACATATAGAACACTGCACCATCCTTCCATTACAAAATAGAAAGACTACATGTGCAGTCACGACACAAGGAGGAGGCTCTTCGTCATATCGAAACCCAAGAATTTATGCTTTACATGGTCAATCACCCATCTCGCTACCACCCTCATGTTTTCACCAACGGATGCATTATTGTTGGATCATAAAGTACATAACAGTTCATCGTCACTCCATTTATGCACTCGAAAAATTATAGGTCATTCCGAGTTGTGCAAGATGGCTCATCGGTGCGATCAACTTACCTTGAAAGTTGTATTCACGGTCTGTCCCGCGATGTTGTATCCATAAACCGACAACAATTTTGCCACAAAACCTCCATTGGATCTCCATTACCCGCCAAAACAATCACAACCAAAAGTTGTATGAGCCCGTAACCCACTTGCGGGGTTCGTCAACATTTCGGACACAAGATCCGGCTTGTAAAATTGAGTTTCGGACGATTTTATGCCTGAAGTATACTCTGCCACCGTCTACCACCCTTCCGTGAGTTCACCTACGGACTGATATATGGACAATAACATATAGAACAAAGCACCATCCTTCTATTGAACACTATAAAGATGGCATCTTCAGTCACGACACAAGGAGGAGGCTCTTCGTTGCATCGAAACCCAAGAATTGATGCTTTCCATGGTCTATTACCCATCTCGCTACCACCCTCACGTTTTCACCAGCGGATGCATTATTCTTGGATCATAAAGTACATAGCAGTTCATCCTCACTCCATTTATGCACCCGAAGAATCATAGGTCATTCCGAGTTGTGCAAGATGGCTCGTCGGTGCGATCAACTTACCTTGAAAGTTGTATTCACGGTCTGTCCCGCGATGTTCTATCCATAAACCGGCAACAATTTTGCCACAAAAACTCCACTGGATCTCCTTGACCCGCCAAAACAATCACAACCAAAAGTTGTATGCGCCCGTAACCCACTCGCGAGGTTCGTCAACATTTCGGACACAAGATCCGGCTTGTAACATTGAGTTCCCGACGATTTTTTGCTTGAAGTATACTCTGCCACCCTCTACCACCGTTCCATGCGTTCACCTACGGACTGAAATATGGACAATAACATATAGAACACTGCACCATCCTTCCATTACAAAATAGAAAGACTACATGTTCAGTCACGACACAAGGAGGAGGCTCTTCGTCATATCGAAACCCGAGAATTGATGCTTTACATGGTCAATCACCCATCTCGCTACCACCCTCATGTTTTCACCAGCGGATGCATTATTGCTGGATCATAAAGTACATAACAGTTCATCGTCACTCCATTTATGCACTCGAAAAATTATAGGTCATTCCGAGTTGTGCAAGATGGCTGATCGGTGCGATCAACTTACCTTGAAAGTTGTATTCACGGTCTGTCCCACGATGTTATATCCATAAACCGACAACAATTTTTCCACAAAAATTCCATTGGATCTCCATGACCCGCCAAAACAATCACAACCAAAAGTTGTATGCACCCGTAACCCACTTGCGGGGTTCATCAACATTTCGGACACAAGATCCGGCTTGTAAAATTGAGTTCCGGACGATTTTATGCTTGAAGTATACTCTGCCACCGTCTACCACCCTTCCGTGAATTCACCTACGGACTGATATATGGAAAATAACATATAGAACAATGCACCATCCTTCTATTACACACTATAAAGACTACATGTTCAGTCACGACACAAGGAGGAGGCTCTTCGTTGCATCGAAACCCAAGAATTGATGCTTTCCAAGGTCTATCACCCATCTCGCTACCACCCTCACGTTTTCACCAGCGGATGCATTATTCTTGGATCATAAAGTACATAGCAGTTCATCCTCACTCCATTTATGCACCCGAAAAATCATAGGTCATTCTGAGTTGTGCAAGATGGCTCGTCGGTGCGATCAACTTACCTTGAAAGTTGTGTTCACGGTTTGTCCCGCGATGTTGTATCCATAAACCGGCAACAATTTTGCCACAAAAACTCCACTGGATCTCCTTGACCCGCCAAAACAATCACAACCAAAAGTTGTATGCGCCCGTAACCCACTCGCGAGGTTCGTCAACATTTCGGACACAAGATCCGGCTTGTAAAATTGAGTTCCCGACGATTTTATGCTTGAAGTATACTCTGCCACCCTCTACCACCGTTCCGTGAGTTCACCTACGGACTGAAACATGGACAATAACATATAGAACACTACACCATCCTTCCATTACAAACTAGAAAGACTACATGTTCAGTAACGACACAAGGAGGAGGCTCTTCGTCATATCGAAACCCGAGAATTGATGCTTTACATGGTCAATCACCCATCTCGCTACCACCCTCATGTTTTCACCAGCGGATGCATTATTGTTGGATCACAAAAGTACATAACAGTTCATCGTCACTGCATTTCTGCACTCGAAAAATTATAGGTCATTTCGAGTTGTGCAAGATGGCTCATCGGTGCGATCAACTTACCTTGAAAGTTGTATTCACGGTCTGTCCCGCGATGTTGTATCCATAAACCGACAACAATTTTGCCACAAAAACTCCATTGGATCTCCATGACCCGCCAAAACAATCATAACCAAAAGTTGTATGCGCCCGCAACCCACTTGCGGGGTTCGTCAACATTTCGGACACAAGATCCGGCTTGTAAAATTGAGTTCCCGACGATTTTATACCTGAAGTATACTCTGCCACCGTCTACCACCCTTCCGTGAGTTCACCTACGGACTGATATATGGATAATAACATATAGAACAATGCACGATCCTTCTATTACACACTATAAAGACGACATGTTCAGTCACGACACAAGGAGGAGGCTCATCGTTGCATCGAAACCCAAGAATTGATGCGTTCCATGGTCTATCACCCATCTCGCTACCACCCTCACATTTTCACCAACGGATGCATTATTCCTGGATCATAAAGTACATAGCAGTTCATCCTCACTCCATTTATGCACCCGAAAAATCATAGGTCATTCCGAGTTGTGCAAGATGGCTCGTCGGTGCGATCAACTTACCTTGAAAGTTGTATTCACGGTTTGTCCCGCGATGTTGTATCCATAAGCCGGCAACAATTTTGCAACAAAAACTCCACTGGATCTCCTTGACCCGCCAAAACAATCACAACCAAAAGTTGTATGCGCCCGTAACCCACTCGCGAGGTACGTCAACATTTCGGACACAAGATCTGGCTTGTAAAATTGAGTTCCCGACGATTTTATGCTTGAAGTATACTCTGCCACCCTCTACCACCGTTCCGTGAGTTCACCTACGGACTGAAATATGGACAATAACATATAGAACACTGCACCAACCTTCCATTACAAACTAGAAAGACTACATGTTCAGTCACGACACAAGGAGGAGGCTCTTCGTTATATCGAAACCCGAGAATTGATGCTTTACATGGTCAATCACCCATCTCGCTACCACCCTCATGTTTTCACCAGCGGATGCATTATTGTTGGATCGTAAAGTACATAACAGTTCATCATCACTCCATTTATGCACTCGAAAAATTATAGGTCATTCCGAGTTGTGCAAGATGGCTCATCGGTGCGATCAACTTACCTTGAAAGTTGTATTCACGGTCTGTCCCACGATGTTGTCTCCATAAACCAACAACAATTTTTCGACCAAAACTCCATTGGATCTCCATGACCCGCCAAAACAATCACAACCAAAAGTTGTATGCACCCATAATCCACTTGCGGGGTTCATCAACATTTCGTACACAAGATCCGGCTTGTAAAATTGAGTTCCGGACGATTTTATGCTTGAAGTATACTCTGCCACCATCTACCACCCTTCCGTGAGTTCACCTACGGACTGATATATGGAAAATATCATATAGAACAATGCACCATGCTTCTATAACACACTATAAAGACTACATGTTCAGTCACGACACAAGGAGGAGGCTCTTCGTTGCATCGAAACCAAAGAATTGATGCTTTCCAAGGTCTATCACCCATCTCGCTACCACCCTCACGTTTTCACCAGCGGATGCATTATTCTTGGATCATAAAGTACATAGCAGTTCATCCTCACTCCATTTATGCACCCGAAAAATCATAGGTCATTCTGATTTGTGCAAGATAGCTCGTCGGTGCGATCAACCTACCTTGAAAGTTGTATTCACGGTCTGTCCCGCGATGTTGTATCCATAAACCGGCAACAATTTTGCCACAAAAACTCCAGTGGATCTCCTTGACCCGCCAAAACAATCACAACCAAAAGTTGTATGCGCCCGTAACCCACTCGCGAGGTTCGTCAACATTTCGGACACAAGATCCGGCTTGTGAAATTGAGTTCCCGATGATTTTATGCTTGAAGTATACTCTGCCACCCTCTACCACCGTTCCGTGAGTTCACCTACGGACTGAAATATGGACAATAACATATAGAACACTGCACCAACCTTCCATTACAAACTAGAAAGACTACATGTTCAGTCACGACACAAGGAGGAGCCTCTTCGTTATATCGAAACCCGAGAATTGATGCTTTACATGGTCAATCATTCATCTCGCTACCATCCTCATGCTTTCACCAGCGGATTCATTATTGTTGGATCATAAAGTACATAACAGTTCATCGTCACTCCATTTATGCACTCGAAAAATTATAGGTCATTCCGAGTTGTGCAAGATGGCTCATCGGTGCGATCAACTTACCTTGAAAGTTGTATTCACGGTCTGTCCCGCGATGTTTGTATCCATAAACCGACAACAATTTTGCCACAAAAACTCCATTGGATCTCCATGACCCACCAAAATAATCACAACCAAAAGTTGTATGCGCCCGTAACCCACTTGCGGGGTTCGTCAACATTTCGGACACAAGATCCGGCTTGTAAAATTGAGTTCCGGTCGATTTTATTCTTGAAGTATACTGTGCCACCGTCTACCACCCTTCCGTGAGTTCACCTACGGACTGATATATGGACAATAACATATAGAACAATGCACCATCCTTCTATTACACACTATAAACACTACATGTTCAGTCACGACACAAGGAGGAGGCTCTTCGTTGAATCGAAACCCAATAATTGATGCTTTCCATGGTCTATCACCCATCTCGCTACCACCCTCATGTTTTCACCAGCGGATGCATTATTCTTGGATCATAAAGTACATAACAGTTCATCCTCACTCCATTTATGTGCTCGAAAAATTATAGGCCAATCCGAGTTATGCAAGATGGCTCGTCGGTGTGATCATCTTACCTTGAAAGTTGTATTCACGGTCTGTCCCGCGATGTTGTATCCATAAAACGACAACAATTTTGACAGAAAAACTGTATTGGAGCTCCATGACCCGCCAATACTATCACAACCAAAAGTTTTATGCGCCCGTAACCCACTCTCAGGCTTCAACAACATTTCGGAGGCAAGATCCGGCTTGTAAAATTGAGTTCTAGACGATTTTAGGCTTGAGGTATACTCTGGCAGCCTCTACCAGCCTTCCGTGAGCTCACCTACGGACTGTTATATGGACAATAATATATAGAACAATGCACCATCCTTCCATTACAAACTAGAAAGACTACATGTTCAGTCACGACACAAGGAGGAGCCTCTTCGTCACATCAAAACCCAAGAATTGATGCTTTACATGATCAATCACCCATCTCGCTACCACCCTCACGTTTTCACCAGCGGATGCATTATTCTTGGAGCATAAAGTACATAACAGTTCACCCACACTCCATTTATGCACCCGAAAAATCATAGGTCATTCCGAGTTGTGCAAGATGGCTCGTTGGTGCGATCAACTTACCTTGAAAGTTGTATTCACGGTCTGTCCCGCGATGTTGTATCCATAAACCGGCAACAATTTTGCCACCAAAAATCAATTTGATCTCCATGACCCGCCAAAACAATCACAACCAAAAGTTGTATGCGCCTGTAACCCACTCGCGGGGTTTGTCAACGTTTCGGACACAAGATCCGGCTTCTAAAATTGAGTTCCCGACGATTTTATGCTTGAAGTATACTCTGCCACCCTCTACCACCCTTCCGTGAGTTCACCTACGGACTTAATATGGACAATAACATATAGAACAATGCACCATCCTTCCATTACAAACTAGAAAGACTACATGTTCAGTCACGACACAAGGAGGAGGCTCTTCGTCATATCGAAACCCAAGAATTGATGCTTTACATGGTCAATCACCCATGTCGATACCACCCTCATGTTTTCACCAGCAGATGCATTATTGTTCGATCATAAAGTACATAATAGTTCATCCTCACTCCATTTATGCACTCGAAAAATTATAGGTCATTCCGAGTTGTGCAAGATGGCTCGTCGGTGCGATCAACTTACCTTGAAAGTTGTATTCACGGTCTGTCCCGCGATGTTGTATCCACAAACCGGCAACAATTTTGCCACAAAAACTACATTGGATCTCCATGACCCGCCGAAACAATCACAACCAAAAGTTTTATGCGCCCGTAACCCACTTGCGGGGTTCGTCAACATTTCGGACGCAAGATCCGGCTTGTAAAATTGAGTTCCGGACGATTTTATGCTTGAACTATACTCTGCCACCCTCTACCACCCTTCCGTGAGTTCACCTACGGACTGATATATGGACAATAACATATAGAACAATGCACCATCCTTCCATTACACACTATAAAGACTACATGTTCAGTCACGACACAAGGAGGAGGCTCTTCGTTGCATCGAAACCCAAGAATTGATGCTTTACATGGTCTATCACCCATCTCGCTACCACCCTCATGTTTTCACCAGCGGATGCATTATTCTTGGATCATAATGTACATAAAAGTTCATCCTCACTCCATTTATGCGCTCGAAAAATTATAGGCCATTCCGAGTTGTGCAAGATGGCTCGTTGGTGCGATCATCTTACCTTGAAAGTTGTATTCATGGTCTGTCCCGCGATGTTGTATCCATAAAACGACAACAATTTTGCCACAAAAACTCCATTGGAGCTCCATGACCCGCCAATACTATCACAACCAAAAGTTTTTTGCACCCGTAGCCCACTCGCAGGCTTCAACAACATTTCGGAGGCAAGATCCGGCTTGTAAAATTGAGTTCTAGACGATTTTATGGTTGAGGTATACTCTGGCACCCTCTACCACCCTTCCGTCAGCTCACCTACGGACTGTTATATGGACAATAACATATAGAACAATGCACCATCCTTCCATTACAAACTAGAAAGACTACATGTTCAGTCACGACACAAGGAGGAGGCTCTTCGTCACATCGAAAACCAAGAATTGATGCTTTACATGGTCAATCACCCATCTCGCTACCACCCTCACGTTTTCACCAGCGGATGCATTATTCTTGGAGCATAAAGTACATAACAGTTCACCCTCACTCCATTTATGCACCCGAAAAATCATAGGTCATTCCGAGTTGTGCAAGATGGCTCGTTGGTGCGATCAACTTACCTTGAAAGTTGTATTCGCGGTCTGTCCCGCGATGTTTTATCCATAAACCGGCAACAATTTTGCCACCAAAACTCCATTTGATCTCCATGATCCGCCAAAACAATCACAACCAAAAGTTGTATGCGCCTGTAACCCACTCGCGGGGTTCGTCAACGTTTCGGACACAAGATCCAGCTTGTAAAATTGAGTTCCCGACGATTTTATGCTTGAAGTATACTCTGCCACCCTCTACCACCCTTCCGTGAGTTCACCTACGTACTTAATATGGACAATAACATATAGAACAATGCACCATCCTTCCATTACAAACTAGAAAGACTACATGTTCAGTCACGACACAAGGAGGAGGCTCTTCGTCATATCGAAACCCAAGAATTGATGCTTTACATGGTCAACCACCCATCTCGATACCACCCTCATGTTTTCACCAGCGGATGCATTATTGTTGGATCATAAAGTACATAATAGTTCATCCTCACTCCATTTATGCACTCGAAAAATTATAGGTCATTCCGAGTTGTGCAAGATGGCTCGTCGGTGCGATCAACTTACCTTGAAAGTTGTATTCACGGTCTGTCCCGCGATGTTGTATCCACAAACCGGCAACGATTTTGCCACAAAAACTAATTGGATCTCCATGACCCGCCGAAACAATCACAACCAAAAGTTGTATGCGCCCGTAACCCACTTGCAGGGTTTGTCAACATTTCGGACGCAAGATCCGGCTTGTAAAATTGAGTTCCGGACGATTTTATGCTTGAACTATACTCTGCCACCCTCTACCACCCTTCCGTGAGTTCACCTACGGACTGATATATGGACAATAACATGTAGAACAATGCACCATCCTTCCATTACACACTAGATAGACTACATGTTCAGTCAGGACACAAGGAGGAGGCTCTTCGTTGCATGGAAACCCAAGAATTGATGCATTACATGGTCTATCACCCATCTCGCTACCACCCTCATGTTTTCACCAGCGGATGCATTATTCCTGGATCATAAAGTACATAAAAGTTCATCCTCACTCCATTTATGTGCTCAAAAAATTATAGGCCATTCCGAGTTGTGCAAGATGGCTCGTTGGTGCGATCATCTGAAAGTTGTATTCATGGTCTGTCCCGCGATGTTCTATCCATAAAACGACAACAATTTTGCCACAAAAACTCCATTGGAGCTCAATGACCCGCCAATACTATCACAAGCAAAAGTTTTTTGCACCCGTACCCCACTCTCAGGCTTCAACAACATTTCGGAGGCAAGATCCAACTTGTAAAATTGAGTTCTTGACGATTTTATGCTTGAGGTATACTCTGCCACCCTCTACCACCCTTCCGTGAGCTCACCTACGGACTGATATATGGACAATCACATATCGAACAATGCACCATCCTTCCATTACAAACTAGAAAGACTACATGTTCAGTCACGACACAAGGAGGAGGCTCTTCGTCATATCGAAACCCTAGAATTGATGCTTTACATGGTCAATCACCCATCTCGCGACCACCCTCATGTTTTCTCCAGCGGATGGATTATTGTTGGATCATAAAGTACATAACAGTTGATCCTCACTCCATTTATGCACTCGAAAAATTATAGGTCATTCCGAGTTGTGCAAGATGGCTCGTCGTTGCGATCAACTTACCTAGAAAGTTGTATTCACGGTCTGTCCCGCGATGTTGTATCCATAAACCGGCGACAATTTTGCAACAAAAACTCCGTTGGATCTCCATGACCCGCCAAAACAATCACAACCAAAAGTTTTATGCTCCCGTAACCCACTCGCGGGGTTCGTCAACATTTCGGACACAAGATCCGGCTTGTATAATTGAGTTCCCGACGATTTTATGCTTGAAGTATACTGTGCCACCCTCTACCACCCTTCCATGAGTTCACCTACGGACTGATATATGGACAATAAAATATAGAACAATGCACCATCCTTCGACTACACACTAGAAAGACTACACGTTCAGTCACGACACAAGGAGGAGGCTCTTCGTTGCATCGAAACCCAAAAATTGATGTTTTACATGGTCTAACACCCATCTCGCTACCACCCTCACGTTTTCACCAGCGGATGCATTATTCTTGGATCATAAAGTACATGACAGTTCATCCTCACTCCATTTATGCGCTCGAAAAATTATAGGGCATTCCGAGTTGTGCAAGATGGCTCGTCGGTGCGATCATCTTACCTTGAAAGTTGTATTCGCGGTCTGTCCCGCGATGTTGTATCCATAAAACGACAACAATTTTGCCACAAAAACTCCATTGGAGCTCCATGACCTGCCAATACTATCACAACCAAAAGTTGTATGCGCCTGTAACCCACTCTCAGGCTTCAAAAACATTTTGGAGGCAAGATCCGGCTTGTAAAATTGAGTTCTAGACGATTTTATGCTTGAGGTATACTCTGCCACCCTCTACCACCCTTCCGTGAGCTCACCTATGGACTGATATATGGACAATAACATATAGAACAATGCACTATCCTTCCATGACAAACTAGAAAGACTACAAGTTCAGTCACGACACAAGGAGGAGGCTCTTCGTCACCTCGAAACCCAAGAATTGATGCTTTACATGGTCTATCATCCATCTCGTTACCACCCTCACGTTTTCAGTAGTGGATGCATTATTCTTGGATCATAAAGTACATGACAGTTCATCCTCACTCCATTTATGCGCTCGAAAGATTATAGGCCATTCCGAGTTGTGCAAGATGGCTCGTCGCTGCGATACTTTTACCTTGAAAGTTGTATTCGCGGTCTGTCCCGCGATGTTGTATCCATAAAACGACAACAATTTTGCCACAAAAACTCCATTGGAGCTCCATGACCCGCCAATACTATCACAACCAAAAGTTGTATGCGCCTGTAACCCACTCTCAGGCTTCAAAAACATTTCGTAGGCAAGATCCGACTTGTAAAATTGAGTTCTAGACGATTTTATGCTTGAGGTATACTCTGCCACCCTCTACCACCCTTCCGTGAGCTCACCTAGGGACTGATATATGGACAATAACATATAGAACAATGCACCATCCTTCCATTACAAACTAGAAACACTACATGTTCAGTCACGACACAAGGAGGAGGCTCTTTGTCACACCGAAACCCAAGAATTGATGCTTTACATGGTCAATCACCCATCTCGCTACCACCCTCACGTTTTCATCAGCGGATGCATTATTCTTGGAGCATAAAGTATATAACAGTTCACCCTCACTCCATTTATGCACCCGAAAAATCATAGGTCATTCCGAGTTGTGCAGGATGGCTCGTCGGTGCAATCAACTTACCTTGAAAGTTGTATTCACGGTCTGTCCCGCAATGTTGTCTCCATAAACCGGCAACAATTTTGCCACAAAACTCCATTGGATCTCCATGACCCGCCAAAACAATCACAACCATAAGTTGTATGCGCCCGTAACCCACTCGTGGGGTTCGTCAATATTTCGGACACAAGACCCGGCTTGTAAAATTGAGTTCCGGACGATTTTCTGCTTGAAGAATACTCTGCCACCCTCTACCACCCTTCCGTGAGTTCACCTATGGACTGAAATATGGACAATAGCATATAGAACAATGCACCATCCTTCCATTACAAACTAGAAAGACTACATGTTCAGTCACGACACAAGGAGGAGGCTCTTCGTCATATCGAAACCCAAGAATTGATGCTTTACATGGTCAATCACCCATCTCGCTACCACCCTCATGTTTTCACCAGCGGATGCATTATTGTTGGATCATAAAGTACATAACAGTTCATCCTCACTCCATTTATGCACTCGAAAAATTATAGGTCATTCCGAGTTGTGCAATATGGCTCGTCGGTGCGATCAACTTACCTTGAAAGTTGTATTCACGGTCTGTCCCGCGATGTTGTATCCATAAACCGGCGACAATTTTGCCACAAAACTCCATTGGATATTCATGACCCGCCAAAACAATCACAACCAAAAGTTGTATGCGCCCGTAGCCCACTCGCGGGGTTCGTCAACATTTCAGACACAAGATCCGGCTTGTAAAATTGAGTTCCGGACGATTTTATGCTTGAAGTATACTCTGCCACCCTCTACCACCCTTGCATGATTCACCTACGGAGTGATATATGGACAATAACATATAGAACAATGCACCATCCTTCCACTACACACTAGAAAGACTCCAGGTTCAGTCACGACACAAGGAGGAGGCTCTTCGTTGCATCGAAACCCAAGAATTGATGCTTTACATGGTCTATCACCCATCTCGCTACCACCCTCACGTTTTCACCAGGGGATGCATTATTCTTGGATCATAAAGTACATAAAAGTTCATTCTCACTCCATTTATGCGCTAAAAAATTATAGGCCATTCCGAGTTGTGCAATATGGCTCGTCGGTGCGATCATCTTACCTTGAAAGTTGTATTCACGGTCTGTCCCGCGATGTTGTATCCAGAAAACGACAACAATTTTGCCACAAAAACTCCATTGGACCTCCATGACCCGCCAATACTATCACAACCAAAAGTTTTATGCGCCCGTAACCCATTCTCAGGCTTCAAAAACATTTCGGAGGCAAGATCCAACTTCTAAAATTGAGTTCTAGACGATTTTATGCTTGAGGTATACTCTGCCACCCTCTACCTCCCTTCCGTAAGCTCACCGACGGACTGATATATGGACAATAACATATAGAACAATGCAACATCCTTCCATTACAAACTAGAAAGACTACATGTTCAATCACGACACAAGGAGGAGGCTCTTCGTCACATCGAAACCCAAGAATTGATGCTTTACATGGTCAATCACCCATCTCGCTACCACCCTCACGTTTTCACCAGCGGATGCATTATTCTTGGAGCATAAAGTACATAACAGTTCACCCTCACTCCATTTATGCACCCAAAAAATTATAGGTCATTCCGAGTTGTGCAAGATGGCTCGTCGGTGCGATCAACTTACCTTGAAAGTTGTATTCACGGTCTGTCCCGCAATGTTGTATCCATAAACCGACAACAATTTTGCCACAAAAGCTCCATTGGAGCTCCATGACCCGCCAAAACAATCACAACCAAAAGTTGTATGCGCCTGTGACCCACTCGCGGGGTTCGTCAACATTTCGGACACAAGATCCGGCTTGTAAAATTGAGTTCCGGACGATTTTATGCTTGAAGTATACTCTGCCACCCTCTACCACCCTTCCGTGAGTTCACCTACGGACTGAAATATGGACAATAACATATAGAACAATGCAGCATCCTTCCATTACAAACTAGAAAGACTACATGTTCAGTCACGACACAAGGAGGAGGCTCTTCGTTGCATCGAAACCCAAGAATTGATGGTTTACATGGTCTATCACCCATCTCGCTACCACCCTCACGTTTTCACCAGCGGATGCATTATTCTTGGATCATAAAGTACATAATAGTTCATCCTCACTCCATGATGAGGACATCAATACCATTGTTACACCCACAACCCCTTCTACTATACATATTGGACCGATTACTATAGCTCGCGCACGCCAATTAAATTACCAGGTACTTTCTTTTCTTGGTAATGATTCTAATGTTCATCAGAATATGAAGGGCCTAGCTGGGAGAAGGATGAACATTGGAGCAAGAACAAGCATGGAGTTGATGGCATGCGCAAGGGAGACAAGAAGAGAGTTTCAAGTGATGATTTCAGGACTTTGAAGCCACCACAATGAGTGCAGGAAGCCTTGGACGAAATATACAAGATGCCACTTCATAATTTTCGTCCAGAGGCTATTCTAGGTGCTGATTCACCTTATTTTTGGGCCAGGCCCATGTAATTTCGAAATACTTCAATATAGGCTGTTTTTAGAGTCCGTATGTGTGGGGAAACAAGAGTTAGGGTGGGTTTTGGACCCCTCCTCCAAGGGCCACGAAATCCCCCCCCCCCCTCTTCCTCCATATATACAGCCCCTAGGGCATCGTTTAGACTTTGGGTTTTGTTTAGATTAAAAGTTCGCCATAGCCGCAACTTCGCGTACTTCGTTTGTGTTCAACGACCAGACAAAGGCGTGACAGAACCCCACCTTGATCAATAAAGCTTTCCTCTTATATTCGCAATATCCATATTGCAATCTTAGTTTCTTGCTTGTTCTTCGTTTGCCTGCAGGAAACAGACCTTCGTGGTTAGGTTGATCGTGCTCCGGCGTGGTCAATAACCTCTCGGAGTTGGTTTAGCGATTGCTAAGGCGCGACGTCCTCGCACGTTCGTAGTCTGATCGTCAAAGTCGACTTCCTCCAAAATGATAGCCACCATCTCATCGAAAGACGGGAAACCCTTGCCTCTATCGAGTGGTATCAGATTTCCAGGTTGCTCGGTTAGATTTTACAGTTTTTCGTAGTTTAGATCGAGTCTGTTCTTCATACCTATAGTCCACGAAAAAGCCAAAAATATATATTAGGGTTAGTTCATCTTATCCGAACCAATCTGAGCCTTTGCATAATCTTTTCTGTATTTGCTTTGTTGAATTTGCGGTTGCATCGTCGTGTCAAGTTGCTAGTCCTAGCGTCTAGTACTTTAGAGTTTCAAGTTCTGTTCACAAGTTGTCACGCCGCCGCCGCACCATCGTCATCACCACTGCCATATACCACCACTGTCATCACCGTTGCCATATACCACCATCATCATCAGCGCTGCCATATACCATCATCGTCATCACCGCTACCATATACCACCATCGTCATCGCCGCTACCATGTACCACATATTCACCGCCATCACGCTAATCCGAGTCCACCTCCATCACAGGTTCGCCACCAGCCCGTGTTCCATCGCCCTGCAAATATCCGCCACCAGTCCGAGTTTCCACCAGATTCATCTCCGCCACCAGTCCGAGTCCAGTAATTATTGCTTTGTTCTCGATTTCCCGATCGCGCGATACTCCGAGTCGTGACAGAATAGGACTCCCCAACTTCCGAGGCATCCGCAGAAGAAAAATAGTTCCAGTTTAAAAAAAACTAAGTCTGGAAAATTCTGGCTAGGCAGTTTTTAGGACATTTGAAAACTTTTTCAAAAAAAATTGTTGCGGAGCAAAAAAAAAAGAGGAAAAAAAGTGAAAAAAGAAAAAAAAAATCAGAGTGTGCTCCTCCCTTGTTTACGTGCAGCGCCGTGATTTTGTTAGTGTTCTAGGCTCGCTTCTCTAGTACGGTCTAGCCTAGGACCAGCACAGTACCGGCGTTGAGCGTTTATTCAACTTTGCATCTCTGAATTGATTATTGCTGACCCTTTTTGCTACCATATTATAAGCCTTCCCAGCTCCACATACATCTACATCGTGCGTTTGACTCTCCCTGGTAATCGCTCTATCCAAGCTTTCAGAGTTTTGACTACATCGGTTGCCGATCACCGCCTGCTGCTGGATAAGAGCTGGTAAGAATTTGAGATTTGCTTGAGGGATTTGTGACACCCGCCACCACCACCACTTGTTAGTAGTCTGTAGGATCATATTCTTGTGTGTTTCTATTGCTGCTAACCATGCCAGGATCACAAGCCGACGAGACTGACTGGGAGAACTTGACGAACAAGGAGCTTCATGATAAGTTTCAGCAAATGATGAGTGGACATGTGCAAGATGTGCTAAACAGATTTGAAGAGGCCATGGAGAAGATAGATGGCATGGAGAAGACGTTGGAAACAAAGCTCGATAATAGATTTAATGAACTGCTTGCGCGTCTTCCACCACCGGCTGCACCTGCCGCACCTCTGCAACAACAACAACAACAACAACGACAATGACGACTACCTCCACGTCGGGAAACAGCCCTCCGCTGAGCGAGTCGTGTCCCTCTTCAGCCTGGCCAAACTGCTGGTGCTGCTAATTATACTTCTGTGGCTCCTGCTGCTGATGTGGAGGAGGATGATTATGCGGGAGATTACGAGGATGAGGTTGATCAAAATCAGAACTACGTGCAACCACCAGCACCACAACCACCAGGTCGTCAACATGCAAATAGTGGCAATGTTAGGGCTCCCCCTCAGGTACGAGATCATGACCATCTCCCTAAACTGAAATTGAATATGTTCCTGATATATATCTTACTTGGGAGTTAGAAACTGAACAACGATTTATATGTTTACAATATCCTGAGGAGAGACGTGTTCCTGCTGCTGTTTGTGCTTTCACTAGCTTTGCATGTGTTTGGTGGTCTGAACATTGTAGATTATATCCTGTTCCAGCTACTTGGGCTGCTTTGAAAACTGCTATGCATACTCGTTGTGTTCCACCATATTATCAACATGAATTACTTCAAAAATTGCAGCGCTTAAGACAAGGAAAAAATTCTATAGAAGAATATTATCAGGAATTACAAACTAGCTTGATTAGATGTGGTATTGTTGAGGAGAATGAAGCTATGCTTGCACGTTTTATGGGTGGATTAAATAGAGAGATTCAGATCATTCTAGAGTATAAGGATTATAATAATATCACTCATTTAGTCCATCTTGCTTGTAAAGCTGAACGTGAAGTGCAGGATCGAGAGGCATTAGCGCAAACGAACTTTTCTGCAGGTCGACCTTCATCATGGACACCACGTGCATCATCTACTTCCATTGCACCATCACCTCCTTCAGGTGCCACCTCCAACCGTGATACAAGAAAGCATGCACAACCACCACTATCTGCCAAGAGCACACCTGTCGGGCCTGCACAGAGCTCTTCTTCTTCCATGGCATCAACAGGGCACACAAGTGATATTATTTGTCGTCGTTGTAAGGGAAGAGGACATTTTGCGAGAGAATGCAAATCTCAGCGTGTGATGATTGCTACTGAGGATGGTGGGTATGAGTTCGCTAGTGACTATGATGAGGAGACTTTGGCTCTTATTACACATGAATGTAGCGACCCGACCCGAAATCGGTCAAGTCTCTGTGTAGCTGTACCATCCCAAGATCATGCTGGCACAGACAGTACATTGATTCAAAGATTCAAAGTTCAATCACACCTGAATTTATTACACGATTCTCATATCGAGTCTTTATTACATCATAATAAATTCGACCGAAGGCCAACTCATGAGAAATAAACTAAATAAAGCTGCGGAAGCGTAGACGAATAGCGAGTCCATCCGACTCCATAGGGCAATCGCCAAGCATGGATCGTAGCCTCACTCCTGATCGGAAAATTCCTCTGCAACATAAGACATTGCAGCCGTGTAGGTCAGCATTTTGAATATGCCGGCAAGTCATGAAGAGAGAACAACAATAAAATTACTAATACTATATGCAATTTGGCCGGGGGGCTCTGAGTTTCATTGTTTTGCGAAAAAGCCGGTTTTTCCCTACAACAAGGACTTGTTTGCAATTACTACAAAATGTTGGTAGTTATTGAGATGGTTCCGCCAACCAATGTCTCATTCCCAAATATTAAATAACCCCTCAATTAACTTATTAAGTTCGGTGTTGAGATTTCCGAAATACTCCAATCCCAGAGGCTCATTTGTCCGTAACCGGGGACACGGCTAATCGATTAGGTTGTTACTCTGCAGAGTCTTGTGCACTTTACCCGCAAGAATCATTCCCTCCTTTATGTCCTCGCAATGCCTGGTGTTTGAAGACGGGACGAATGAAATAGGGTCTTCCGTAGAGTTTCTCTGGGCCATTGCCGGTGCCCATCCAATCCTACCGTTCTTCTACATCTCCTAGCACCGTCCGGCCAGGGTCACGCCTAGGGTCAACCCAGCCAGAGCCCTTAATGGCGGCTGCACAGGTAAGCTTCCGGTGAAGGTGTATCCATCCGTCTCTTCGTGGCTGGGTGAAGCTTTCCGCAAGATGTCATGGCGCTTCTCCATGCATCCCGGCCATCCGCTGGTTTCTCCAGGGTGCCCGTCAACCTTCCTCCACCCAGTAGTGAATTTTGAAGTCCATCTTGAGCTTGACATCATGGGGTTGTCATCATCTTTACTCTCGCATCTCCCTTATGAATCACTCAACCAACCCCGTCTACTAAAGCATAGCAATCAACTACATCATCCCGGGCATCGGTAACGAGGGAGAAGGGTTCATCCTACCTCATGATACTACTCAAGAACATAACTTAACAAATTCTCTTACTGCATGCATGGTGGGGAGGTATAACTCTAATGCAATAAAATCATAGGTATTGTAAAAACATGATCAAATGACTTGCCTGGCTGACGGCCTTCGAAAGCTAGCAACTAGTAATAGCAGGCTTCGCACTCCGAAAATTCTACCGAGTCAAACAATAGCACAAATAAGTATAGCACAATATAACATAACAACAAGTTGAAGTAAAACACCCAAGCACTCAAACCAAAACCAAAGAAAACAACTCGGAGAAAGCAAATCAAGGTTTTCATCATATCAAGCAACAACTAAGAAATAGTTTTACACAACTAAAACTTTTCTTAACAGAACCTAAGCATTGGTTTTGCTAATTAACAGAAGGGAAAACAACATACAAACTAGGAGCAAAAAGAATCACATCAAAAGCTATTATAGAACTCCTATTATGCCTAAAACAATCCTAGCAAAGAAAATAAAAAAAATTATTCTACTGTAAATAAAGTTCATCCTCTTTAGCTACAAAAACTAATCTAAAATAAACTCTAACATAATAAAAATAAAATAATTTACTAACTAGAACAGTAGGAAAATAGTAGCTAGCTAAATAAACAAGAAAAACTTGATTTCGACTAAAACTATTTTTTTATAAAGACTAAAATACCCAAACAAGTTCCTACTTCTAGGCATGGTCAAAACTAAGCAGTAGCAAAAAGAATCACTAAAAAATAATAATCCTAACTCAATTTATGGCAGAAAAACTAATCTGACTAAAACTAATATAAACAATTTTTTAAAACTAAAACATGGCCGAATCTATTTTCTACAGAAACTACAACAAATTTTCAAACTACCAAAAAAAATAAACTAAAATTAATAACCCAACTAAAAGATGAAGATTTTACAAAATTGGAACTATTCTGTTAAAAAACAGAAACGAAAATAAAAACTAAAAAAACTAACGGGCGCTACTTGGTTGATGGGGTGTGCGATATGAAACTAAACAGCGCTCGCGCGGAAATTAACAAAAACCTGCGCGGCTAATAACTAAACCGACCGATTCGATCTAATCTAATAAACCGTAAACTAAACCGGAGAAAAACCGAACTACTAATGTGGCAACCAGACCTCAAATGGTCTGTGCTGCTGTGCACCAGTGTCATCCCTGGATCAGTAATGCTGACACGCATAGTACAAATGGAGGATTTATAACAGAGTAGCAATCACACACTTATTACATCGAATATCTCCAAAGAGATTAAGTATGATAAATATGGCTTAAGGCCATCTAAACGATAACAGCGGAAGACTTGGAAGATAAGTGAGTCCATCAACTCCAGCGGCATCACTGAGTATAAGACCACGACCTAAGGCACCTTACTCGTCCTCTGAAAAGTCTGCAACATGAAACGTTGCAGCCCGAAAACGGGTCAGCACATAGAATATGCTGGAAAAGTAACACGTAGAGAGTAATGAACAATAATAATGCTATACTACATGCATATATGGCTGGTGGAAAGCTCTACGGTTACAGTTTTGCGAAAAGCCAATTTTTCCCTACTTCAAAGGAATAAATTTTATTTAACTATCATGGTGGTTGTGAAACATTGAGATGGTTGACAGCATCTCAATCCCAATTAAGTGTCATCAATAACCCAACAAAATTAATTAAGAGTAACATGGTGATGAGATTCAAATGATAATCCAGGTACTAGATACTCAAATTGTCCATAACCGGGGACACGGCTAACCATGATTAGTTTGTACACTCTGCAGAGGTTTGTGCACTTTTCCCCACAAGACTCGATCGCCTCTGCTTGATTCTCGCACTGCATGATGTTTGAGAAACGGATGACCGAGACACAGTCTTTCAGGAACAATCACTCTTTACTACGGGTGGCCCGGTACACCTACTTTCCCCTACATCTGCTAGCCCACCTCTTCAAGAGATCTTGTAACCTACTCAACTATGCTAGAGCCCATAATAGCTTGTGGCTGCACACGGAAGTTTCTAGCATGAATAATCTTATGATCCATTTGAGCCTGGGTGGCGGTCCTTATACAAACAGACAACACTGGATTCTCCAGGTGCCTCTATCCACCCAGATGTGAGTTTTAGTTGCCACCTTAAGTAAACCATTATTATCAATCTCACATCTGTCATGAATATCACTCAAACCCAATCCACGTCTACGAGCATAGCATGGCAATACAATAGCAAACGTAGAAGTAACTCCCAAAGGTTTGATAAGAAAACCGGTAATAGGTACTACCTCAACTACTTCCCAGTTCCCACAATTTAATTAGATCCTAATCATGCAATTGTTTGAGGAACAGATCTAATGCAATAAAACTGGGTATGGAAGGTATGATCAAAGTGTTACTTGCCTTGCTGATGATCCGCGAAACCTAGCGATTCGAAGTAACAAGTGGCACACTCCGGGTACTCTATCGCAAACAAACAAGCAAACAATAAGTACTCATCTAATGCACAGGTAAAACTCGAATGAAAGATCCAACCAGAAAGTTCAACTTAAGAACTCCGGTTTGCAAAAAGAATCAACTCGAACGAAGCAAGCTTCGTTTACTAATCTGGATCTAGGTCAAATTTTACAGTAGCAAAAACTTGTTTGAGTAGGTTGAACGGAAAGAGAATTTCGAGACGAAACTCTAGGCGCTTGAATCGCCTGATTCCGATAAACGAGCGAAAAGTTAAACAGAAACGAAGATTCGATCAGAAATCGAGATCTGGGATAATCGCGGAAAAATCCAACGAAAAAGAAAAACGGACGAACGGTTAAAGAACGGACGTTCGTTAACAGAGAAGATCCGACGAACACATTCGCTAAAACGAACGAGTCGGTGAACGCTCACAAAATAATAAAACCGAAAAAACCGATCTAGGGTTTTTTTCAAAACGAACGGTTTTTTTTAAAACAAAACCGGCAACGAACGGCGGCGAGGTACCTCGTCGGGGGCGGGCTCCGGCGGGGCTTGGCCGGCTCCGGCGAGGGGCGGCGAGGGCGGCGAGGGCGGCGGGGTGCGGGGTGCTCGGGGGGCGACGAGGGGGCGGCGAACGGCGGCGGCGGCGGCCTCGAGCTCGGCTCCGGCGTCGGCGGGGCGGGCAAGTGCGGGCGGCGGCGGGGTGAGAGAAGAGGGGGGGGGGGGCGGCGGCTATTTATAGGAGGTGGGGGGGTGCTGGAGCCGTGGGGGAGGGGGCAAGGCACGGCTCCGGCGGAGTCTGAGCCGGGCACGCGGCGGCGGCGGCGTACTGGGGAAGGAGACGACGCGGGCGGGCCGGCGCTCGGCTGAGCCTCGGCCCGGTCGGGCGGCGCGCAGTTTTTTTTAAAACGTTCCGCGGAAAATTCGTAGAAAAATAAATAAAAGTCCAAAAAATATAAAATAAATTTTCCCCGTCTAGTTAGAAAATCTAGAATAGGGTGAACATTTTTTTGACACAAAATAAATTTTTGAAAACATGCAATATTTTTAATGCAATTAAAATTGCAAATAAATTCCAAATAAATTCCAATAAATAATTTTAACACTTTTCCTCCAGTATTTCAATTGTTTTGGAGAAGTCATATTTTCTCCTCTCGTTTATTTTTAAAATGAAATATTTTCCGGAGAGAAAATAATTAAAACCAAAATCCTTGTTTTATTATTTGATGGAAATCAAATATGAAAATTCGAGAAAATCCCCAAATCTCTCCGAGGGTCCTTGAGTTGCTTAGGATTTATCGGGGATTTGTCAAAATGCAATAAAATATGATATGCAATGATGATCTATGTATAACATACCAAATTGAAAATTTGGGATGTTACAAACCTACCCCCCTTAAGATGAATCTCGCCCTCGAGATTCGGGTTGGCTAGAAAACAGGTGGGAGTGGTCCTTCCGTAGATCTTCCTCTCGCTCCCAGGTGGCTTCATCTTCCGTGTGGTGACTCCACCGGACTTTGCAAAACTTGATAACCTTACTGCGGGTAACTCGGCTGGCATACTCAAGAATCTTAACTGGTTTCTCCTCATAGGTCAAATCACTTTCCAGTTGAATTGCTTCAAGTGGCACAGTATCTCTCAGTGGTATCTCAGCCATCTCTGCGTGGCACTTCTTCAACTGGGAAACGTGAAATACATCATGAACTCCTAACAATCCTTCGGGCAATTCCAGCTTGTAGGCAACCTCTCCCATACGTTCCACAACTCTGTATGGTCCGATAAAATGGGGCGCTAACTTTCCCTTAACTCCGAAGCGCTTCACTCCTCGAAGTGGTGATACTCGAAGATAAACTCTGTCTCCAACTTCGTGAACTGTCTCCTTTCGTTTAGAATCGGCATAACTCTTCTGCCTAGACTAGGCTACCTTGAGCCTATCGCGAATCAACCTCACTTTCTGTTCAGACTCCTTAATCAAATCTGGTCCAAAAAACTGCCGGTCGCCAACTTCGTCCCATAACAACGGTGTTCTACACCTCCTTCCGTACAAGGCTTCAAAAGGGGCCATCTTCAAACTGGTCTGATAACTGTTGTTGTAAGAAAACTCTGCATATGGCAAATTGTCGTCCCAACTAGATCCATAATCTAGTGCACAAGCTCTCAACATGTCCTCCAAAATCTGGTTGACTCTCTCGGTCTGTCCATCTGTCTGTGGGTGAAAAGCTGTGCTAAATTCTAGCCTGGTTCCCAATGTTTCATGTAGCTGCTTCCAAAACTTCGAGGTAAATTGGGTTCCTCTGTCTGATACAATGGTCCTCGGAACTCCATGCAAACATACGATCCTGGTCATGTCTATCTTTGCCAACTTAGCACTGGTGTAAGTGGTCTTCACTGGAATGAAATGAGCCACTTTCGTCAAACGGTCGACTACAACCCATATTGAGTCATAGCCTGAACGAGTCCTGGGAAATACCGTGATGAAATCCATGCCTATTTTATCCCACTTCCATTCGGGTATCGGCAATGGTTGTAGCAATCCTGCTGGCTTCTGATGCTCTGCCTTCACTCTCTGACATACATCACATACTGCTACATACTCTGCAATATCCTTCTTCATTCCGGTCCACCAGAAAGTATTCTTCAGATCCAAATACATCTTGGTATTCCCTGGGTGAAACGAGTACAATGAATCATGGGCTTCTTGCAAAATCAACTTCCTGATCTCCGGATCATTTGGCACATATACGCGGTCCTCAAACCATAAGGTATCGTGCTCATCCTCATGAAATCCCTTGGCTTTTCCTTTGCTCATCTTCTCCTTTATCTCTTCAATCTCCTTGTCTGTCTTCTGAGCTTCTCTGATCCTTTCATTCAAGGTAGACTGAATCTCCAATGTCGCTAAATAGCCTCTTGGAACTATCTCCAAACATAGTTCGCGAAGGTCCTCGACTAACTCCTGAGGTAACTCTCCTGTCATGAGGGTGTTGACATGACTCTTGCGGCTCAACGCGTCTGCTACTACGTTAGCCTTTCCTGGGTGATAATGCAATCTCATATCATAATCCTTAATGAGCTCCAACCATCTCCTCTGTCTGAGATTTAACTCCTTCTGCGTGAAAATATACTTCAAACTCTTGTGATCCGTATACACCTCACAATGGTTTTCGATGAGAAAATGTCTCCACATCTTCAATGCATGCACCACGGCTGCTAACTCCAAATCATGCGTAGCATAATTCTTCTCATGGGGTTTAAGTTGTCGTGAGGCATATGACACAACTCATCCTTCCTGCATAAGCACTGCTCCCAGTCCTCGACGAGAAGCGTCGCAATAAACTTCATAATCCTTGCGTTGATCTGGCAGAATCAACACTAGTGATGTAACCAATCGTTTCTTCAACTCTTGGAAACTAGCTTCACATTCCTCAGTCCAATTGAATTTGGTGTCCTTCTTCAATAGCTCAGTCATGGGCTTAGCAATCCTTGAGAAATTCTCGATGAATCTCCGGTAGTATCCTGCAAGTCCAAGAAAACTCCGGATTTCTCCAACTGTCGTGGGTGATTCCCAACTTGTCACTGTATCAACCTTGGCAGGGTCTACTGCTATTCCTTCTCCAGAAATAACATGTCCAAGGAATCCAACTTCCTTCAGCCAAAATTCACATTTTCTGAACTTGGCATTTAACTGATGTTCTCTGAGCTTCTCAAGTACCAATCGCAAATGCTCCTCATGCTCTTCCTCATTCTTGGAAAAGACTAAAATATCATCAATGAACACCACGACGAACTTATCCAAAAAATCCATGAACACCTTGTTCATCAGGTCCATGAAATAGGCAGGTGCGTTAGTCAGACAAAAAGACATAACGGTGTACTCATACAATCCATATCTGGTGGTAAAAGCCGTCTTAGGTATATCCTGCTCTCGAATCTTTAATTGATGGTATCCTGATCGTAGATCGATCTTGGAAAATACTTTAGCTCCTTGTAGGCGGTCAAACAAATGATTGATCATCGGCAGTGGGTACTTGTTTTTGATGGTCACTTCATTCAATCCACGGTAATCAACAACCATCCTCAGCGATCCATCTTTCTTCTCCACTAGAAGTACTGGTGATCCCCAAGGTGAGGAACTTGGGCGAATATAGCCTTTATCCAGTAACTCCTTGATCTGCTTCTTAATTTCCTCCAAATCTTTTGCGGGCATCCTGTACGGTCTCTTAGATATTGGCCCTGTGCCTGGCAAAAGTTCAATCAAGAACTCAATGTCTCTATCCGGTGGCATGCCTGGCAGCTCTTCTGGAAATACATCCGGATAATCCTTCACCACTGGTACTTCCTCCTGTACAACTCCTGATAAGGAATTTACTTGGGTCCTCTTCGGCATATGCCGGGATACATACTTGATCCTTTTTCCTTCTGGGGTGGTAAGCAAAATCGTCTTGCTGGCACAATCGATGTTTCCTCCATACAATGATAGCCAATCATTCCCAAAATCACATCCAAACCTTGCGACTCCAAAACTATGAGGTCTGAGGGGAAAACATGCCTACCAATGGCCAATGGTATCTGAAAACATCCTTGGCTTGCCATATATTCTGCTCCTGGCGAGGTTACTAACATAGGGGTTTTGAGAACTTGGGTGGACAGCTTAAACTTATTCACAAATCCCCTTGATATGTATGAATGCGATGCACCAGTATCGAAAAGAACGGTTGCAGTAAATGACTTAACCAAAAACTTACCTATTACTGCATCAGGCTGAGCTTCAACCTCCTCCACGCTCACGTGGTTCACATGTCCTTTGTTGAACGGGTTCGGCTTCTTCCCAGAGCTTCCATTGCCATTTCCATTTTGGGCTTCAGGACAATCAGTTGCATAATGTCCAGTCTCCTGGCACTTGAAACAAGTAACATGACTTAGGTCCCTCTTGGTTGGGGTAGATGGGTTGGTGCGGTTCTGTCCGTTGCCTCCTCCATTCCCATTACCATTTTTAGAGCCATTATGGTTGTGCGAACTACCTCCTCCATGGGTATGCTGAAACTGTCCTCCCGGTTTCGGGGCAAATCGTGGCTTCTGCTGAGCTCCAGAATTGTACTTCCCTTGTCCATACTTCCTCTTACGGTTTTGAATCTGTTGTTGCTTTCCTTCAATCATGAGAGCTCTATCTACCAACTCCTTGTAGTTGTTGAAGGTTGCTAGCATCAACTGCATACTCAGTTCATCATTCAGTCCTTCCAAAAATTTCTCCTGCTTGGCAGCATCTGTAGCAACGTCATCTGGTGCATAACGTGCTAATTTACTGAAATCCTCCACATACTGGCCTACGGTGCGTCCTCCTTGGCGTAGGTTGCGAAACTCGCGCTTCTTCATAGCCATAGCTCCTGCTGAAACATGAGCTGTACGGAAAGCTTGCTGAAACTGGTCCCATGTGACAGTGTCCATAGGGTGCGTGGCTGTATAATTCTCCCACCATGATGCTGCGGGTCCATCAAGCTGATGTGCGGCAAAACGCACTCTTTCCGCATCTGTGCATCCTGCAGTGGTCAACTCCCTTCCAACTTTGCGGAGCCAATCATCTGCAACAATCGGCTCGGTGCTACTGGAAAACACCGGCGGGTTTAGCCTCAAGAAACGGGCTAAGTGGTCAACAGGTGGTGGTGGCGGTTGGTTGTTGTTGTTGTTGCCTTGGTTCTGCACTAACACTTGCATCAGGGCATTCTGTTGCTGAATCAACTGGGTGATCTCCGGTGGGAAAACAAATCCGGTGTCGCGTCTCGGAGGCATCTGATAGGTTAGAAAAGATGAGAGTTAAGAATAGAATGAGGTCTAGAGAGAAAACACTACCCATATGCTCATGAGACAAATACAATCAATATCACTCAATCAATTCAAACAAGGCATAACAATCAATCTAACTACCATTACAAAAGTGCTTGAACTATACTATTAAATGGGGGAAAACTACTACTGATATGGTGGTCTACTAAAAATTCTGATCCGTTGAAGACTCCATGATGTCTGCTCCAGCTTCATAACAAAGTCATCTTCGCTTGGTTCCGAGTCGGTGTCATCGAAGATGATGTAGTTATCCGGACAAGTGCATTCGTCATCCTTTGCTTTTAGCACTGGATTTCCCATGAATACTCCAATCTTCTTCTCCAGGTCGTCATTCTTCCCTACTAGTGCGATGATTTCCTCCATATAATCCTCGCGTGTAGCCTTGAGTTCTTCCTCCAGCTCCTTGATCTTGGTTAATGCCTTCTTCAGTTCTTCCTTGTCCGTGCACATCTGGTTCTCCTGGCGACGAATATGTTGGTTTTGCTCCTGGATGAAAGCTGCGATTGATCCATCCTTCTTGGTTCTGATCATCTCCCATTGCGCGTCTCGGCGTCCACAAATCTGATAAATTGTATCCTTAAGCTCCTGGTGGTAGACTTCTCCAATGTGTCCCATGGCAATGTGAGCGGCCATGCTCTTCCCTAAACTCCAGGTTGGTGCTTCGAAAACCAATCTTATGGGGTCAGTAACTGGCACAAACGTCCTTCCTGGAATGTGAACTTGAATCTTCCAGCTCTCCTCTTCGGGTAATGTGGCGTTGTAGGTTCCGGTGATGCTTGGTATTCCTATGTTCAAATACTTGGTGACTTCCTTCAAGTGTCGACCAAAAGGCGTGTCTTCATCTGGTTGCATGAACTTGCTCCTTGCATCCGCCATTCCTAAAAGAGTAGAAAGTGGAGAGGGGTCAGAAATGAGAAGAGAGAAGCTTTCTAGGGCTTAAGCTTAGTGGTCGTGTCCTACAGTCAGCGTGTGCTCTGATACCACCTTTGTAGCGACCAGACCTCAAATGGTCTGTGCTGCTGTGCACCAGTGTCATCCCTGGATCAGTAATGCTGACACGCACAGTACAAATGGAGGATTTATAACAGAGTAGCAATCACACACTTATTACATCGAATATCTCCAAAGAGATTAAGTATGATAAATATGGCTTAAGGCCATCTAAACGATAACAGCGGAAGACTTGGAAGATAAGTGAGTCCATCAACTCCAGCGGCATCACTGAGTATAAGACCATGACCTAAGGCACCTTACTCGTCGTCTGAAAAGTCTGCAACATGAAACGTTGCAGCCCGAAAACGGGTCATTACATAGAATATGCTGGCAAACTAACACATAGAGAATAATGAACAATAATAATGCTATACTACATGCATATATGGCTGGTGGAAAGCTCTACGGTTACAGTTTTGCGAAAAGCCAATTTTTCCCTACTTCAAAGGAATAAATTTTATTTAACTATCATGGTGGTTGTGAAACATTGAGATGGTTGACAGCATCTCAATCCCAATTAAGAGTCACATGGTGATGAGATTCAAATGATAATCCAGGTACTAGATACTCAAATTGTCCATAACCGGGGACACGGCTAACCATGATTAGTTTGTACACTCTGCTGAGGTTTGTGCACTTTTCCCCACAAGACTCGATCGCCTCCGCTTGATTCTTGCACTGCATGATGTTTGAGAAACGGATGACCGAGACACAGTCTTTCAGGAACAATCACTCTTTACTCCGGGTGGACCGGTACGCCTACTTTCCCCTACATCTTCTAGCCCGCCTCTTCAAGGGATCATGTAACCTACTCAACTATGCTAGAGCCCATAATAGCTTGTGGCTGCACACGGAAGTTTCTAGCATGAATAATCTTATGATCCCTTTGAGCCTGGGTGGCGGTCCTTATACAAACAGACAACACTGGATTCTCCAGGTGCCTCAATCCACCCAGATGTGAGTTTTAGTTGCCACCTTAAGTTAACCATTATTATCAATCTCACATCTGTCATGAATATCACTCAAACCCAATCCACGTCTACGAGCATAGCATGGCAATACAATAGCAAACGTAGAAGTAACTCCCAAGGGTTTGATAGGAAAACCGGTAATAGGTACTACCTCAACTACTTCCCAATTCCCACAATTTAATTAGATCCTAATCATGCAATTGTTTGAGGAACAGATCTAATGCAATAAAATTGGGTATGGAAGGTATGATCAAAGTGTTACTTGCCTTGCTGATGATCCGCGAAACCTAGCGATTCGAAGTAACAAGCGGCACACTCCGGGTACTCTATCGCAAACAAACAAGCAAACAATAAGTACTCATCTAATGCACAGGTAAAACCCGAATGAAAGATCCAACCAGAAAGTTCAACTTAAGAACTCCGGTTTGCAAAAAGAATCAACTCGAATGAAGCAACGAAAGTCAAACGGCGAAAGAAACAAGCTTCGTTTACTAATCTGGATCTAGGTCAAATTTTACAGTAGCAAAAACTTGTTTGAGTAGCTTGAACGGGAAGAGAATTTTGAGACGAAACTCTAGGCGCTTGAATCGCCTGATTTCGATAAACGAGCGAAAAGTTAAACAGAAATGAACATTCGATCAGAAATCGAGATCTGGGATAATCGCGGAAAAATCCGACGAAAAAGAAAAACGAACGAACGGTTAAAGAACGGACGTTCGTTGACAGAGAAAATCTGACGAACGCGTTTGTTAAAACGAACGAGTCGGTGAACGCTCACAAAATAATAAAACCAAAAAAAACCGATCTAGGGTTTTTTTTCAAAACAAATGGTTTTTTTTAAAACAAAACCGGCAACGAACGGCGGCGAGGTACCTCGTCGGGGCGGGCTCCGGCGGGGCTTGGCCGGCTCCGGCGAGGGGCGGCGAGGGCGGCGGGGTGCGGGGTGCTCGGGGGCGGCGAGGGGGCGGCGGCCTCGAGCTCGGCTCCGGCGACGGCGGGGCGGGCAAGTGCGGGCGGCGGCGGGGTGAGAGAAGAGGGGGGGGGGGCGGCGGCTATTTATAGGAGGGGGGTGCTGGAGGCGTGGGGGAGGGGGCAAGGCACGGCTCCGGCGGAGTCCGAGCCGGGCACGCGGCGGCGGCGGCATACGGGGGAAGGAGACGGCGCGGGCGGGCCGGCGCGCGGCTGGGCCTCGGCCCGGTCGGGCGGCGCGCAGTTTTTTTTAAACGTTCCACGGAAAATTCGTAGAAAAATAAATAAAAGTCCAAAAATTATAAAATAAATTTTCCCCGTCTAGTTAGAAAATCTAGAATAGGGTGAACATTTTTTTGACACAAAATAATTTTTTGAAAACATGCAATATTTTTAATGCAATTAAAATTACAAATAAAATCCAAATAAATTCCAATAAATGATTTTAACACTTTTCCTCCAGTATTTCAATTGTTTTGGAGAAGTCATATTTTCTCCTCTCGTTTATTTTTAAAATGAAATATTTTTCCGGAGAGAAAATAATTAAAACCAAAATCCTCGTTTTATTATTTGATGGAAATCAAATATGAAAATTCGAGGAAATCCCCAACTCTCTCCGAGGGTCCTTGAGTTGCTTAGGATTTATCGAGGATTTGTCAAAATGCAATAAAATATGATATGCAATGATGATCTATGTATAACATACCAAATTGAAAATTTGGGATGTTACAACTAAAAATAAACCTAACCCTTCACTACTTCTAATCTACTTCGTAGATTGCAGATCGAACGGTGGAGAGGAGGTGGCGGCTTACTGCAGCGGTGGTTAACGGCGACAGAGGGTGGTGGAGGTCGGCGTCGAGCGGGGCGGGGTCTCCGGCGATCGGCGAAGGTGGCGAAGACGTCGGGCGGATGCGGCGGAGCTTGGGGAAGTCGGGGGCGGGGTCGCTGGAGCTCGGAGACGACGGAGGCGATGGAGACGAGCTCAGGTGAGCTCCTGCTCCGGCGGGCGGCTGTCGAGCTCGGAGGCGACAGCTTCGGCGGTTCCTGAGCGACGAGAGGATGTCAGGGGGGTGCGCGATGAAGTGGCGGTGCGGTGGAGTAGCATGGAAGCAAGGGGAATGCTCACCGGTGGTAGAAGCGGCGGCGAACCGAGGCGGCGGCGGCGAGATGCGAACGGAGAGGGCGACAGCTCTGGTGGGTTTCGGGACTGGGGTTTAAGGGGTTCGAGAGAGGAGGGGCTTGGCCTTTTATAGGGCGTAGTCTTGGGCGAGGGGCGACGCGGGATTGCGATCCCGAGAAGATCGCGGTGACGGGCAGCGGCGGTCGCGCTCTAGCGCGGCGAGACGTGGGCGAGGGGAAAGAGAGAGGGCGGGCCCCGCGGGTCAGTGAGGGAGAGAGAGAGGGGAGCGAACGGACGACCCAGGGGGAGAGGAATCGGGCGCGGGGCGCTGGGGCTGGCTGGCTGGCGCGTTGGTGGGCCGGGGCTCGGGCGTCGGCTGGGCCGGTTGGCCTGGCTTGCGCCTGGGTCTTTTTCCTAATTTTTTTTGAATTACCACAGAGAGATAAAACTAAATATAGAAAAACCTATAGTATTTTTATATAGGACATATATATATATATCAATAAAATCAGTAAAATAAATCCTACAACGTGAACATTTTTCCAGGGGCAAAACTCAAACTAAGAAAAACATTTTCTAGAAATCCCAAATAAAAATCAAATTTGAATTCAAACTTTTTGGCAATATTTTTCTTCTGACATTTTTGGAGTGTCATGTTTACTCCTCTCATACTTTTCCTCAAGTATTTGTCAGGCATTGTTTGAAATAAATTCAACTGCCAATTTGAATCCAAATTCCAACAAACTCAAAAGCCTCTGAAATAATTCTGCTAGCCCACCTCTTCAAGAGATCATGTAACCTACTCAACTATGCTAGAGCCCATAATAGCTTGTGGCTGCACACGGAAGTTTCTAGCATGAATAATCTTATGATCCCTTTGAGCCTGGGTGGCGGTCCTTATACAAACAGACAACACTGGATTCTCCAGGTGCCTCAATCCACCCAGATGTGAGTTTTAGTTGCCACCTTAAGTAAACCATTATTATCAATCTCACATCTGTCATGAATATCACTCAAACCCAATCCACGTCTACGAGCATAGCATGGCAATACAATAGCAAACGTAGAAGTAACTCCCAAGGGTTTGATAGGAAAACCGGTAATAGGTACTACCTCAACTACTTCCCAGTTCCCACAATTTAATTAGATCCTAATCATGCAATTGTTTGAGGAACAGATCTAATGCAATAAAACTGGGTATGGAAGGTATGATCAAAGTGTTACTTGCCTTGCTGATGATCCGCGAAACCTAGCGATTCGAAGTAACAAGCGGCACACTCCGGGTACTCTATCGCAAACAAACAAGCAAACAATAAGTACTCATCTAATGCACAGGTAAAACTCGAATGAAAGATCCAACCAGAAAGTTCAACTTAAGAACTCCGGTTTGCAAAAAGAATCAACTCGAATGAAGCAACGAAAGTCAAACGGCGAAAGAAACAAGCTTCGTTTACTAATCTGGATCTAGGTCAAATTTTAGAGTAGCAAAAACTTGTTTGAGTAGGTTGAACGGAAAGAGAATTTCGAGATGAAACTCTAGGCGCTTGAATCGCCTGATTTCGATAAACGAGCGAAAAGTTAAACAGAAACGAAGATTCGATCAGAAATCGAGATCTGGGATAATCGCAGAAAAATCCGACGAAAAAGAAAAACGAACGAACGGTTAAAGAACGGACGTTCGTTAACAGAGAAAATCTGACGAACGCGTTTGTTAAAACGAACGAGTCGGTGAACGCTCACAAAATAATAAAACCGAAAAAAAACCGATCTAGGGTTTTTTTTCAAAACGAATGGTTTTTTTAAAAAAACAAAACCGGCAACGAACGGGGGCGAGGTACCTGGTCGGGGCGGGCTCCGGCGGGGCTTGGCCGGCTCCGGCGAGGGGCGGCGAGGGCGGCGGGGTGCGGGGTGGTCGGGGGGCGGCGAGGGGGCGGCGAACGGCGGCCGCGGCGGCCTCGAGCTCGGCTCCGGCGACGGCGGGGCGGGCAAGTGCGGGCGGCGGCGGGGTGAGAGAAGAGGGGGGGGGGGCGGCGGCTATTTATAGGAGGGGGGTGCTGGAGGCGTGGGGGAGGGGGCAAGGCACGGCTCCGGCGGAGTCCGAGCCGGGCACGCGGCGGCGGCGGCGTACGGGGGAAGGAGACGGCGCGGGCGGGCCGGCGCTCGGCTGGGCCTCGGCCCGGTCGGGCGGCACGCAGTTTTTTTTTAAACGTTCCGCGAAAAATTCGTAGAAAAATAAATAAAAGTCCAAAAAATATAAAATAAATTTTCCCCGTCTAGTTAGAAAATCTAGAATAGGGTGACCATTTTGTTGACACAAAATAAATTTTTGAAAACATGCAATATTTTTAATGCAATTAAAATTGCAAATAAAATCCAAATAAATTCCAATAAATGATTTTAACACTTTTCCTCCAGTATTTCAATTGTTTTGGAGAAGTCATATTTTCTCCTCTCGTTTATTTTTAAAATGAAATATTTTTCCGGAGAGAAATAATTAAAACCAAAATCCTCGTTTTATTATTTCATGGAAATCAAATATGAAAATTCGAGGAAATCCCCAACTCTCTCCGAGGGTCCTTGAGTTGCTTAGGATTTATCGAGGATTTGTCAAAATGCAATAAAATATGATATGCAATGATGATCTATGTATAATATACCAAATTGAAAATTTGGGATGTTACAACTAAAAATAAACCTAACCCTTCACTACTTCTAATCTACTTCGTAGATTGCAGATCGAACGGTGGAGAGGAGGTGGCGGCTTACTGCAGCGGTGGTTAACGGCGACAGAGGGTGGCGGAGGTCGGCGTCGAGCGGGGCGGGGTCTCCGGCGATCGGCGAAGGTGGCGAAGACGTCGGGCGGATGCGGCGGAGCTTGGGGTAGTCGGGGGCGGGGTCGTTGGAGCTCGGAGACGACGGAGGCGATGGAGACGAGCTCGGGTGAGCTCCTGCTCCGGCGGGCGGCTGTCGAGCTCGGAGGCGACAGCTTCGGCGGTTCCTGAGTGATGAGAGGATGTCAGGGGGGTGCGCGATGAAGTGGCGGTGCGGTGGAGTAGCATGGAAGCAAGGGGAATGCTCACCGGTGGTAGAAGCGGCGGCGAACCGAGGCAGCGGCGGCGAGATGCGAACGGAGAGGGCGACAGCTCTGGTGGGTTTCGGGAGTGGGGTTTAAGGGGTTCGAGAGAGGAGGGGCTTGGCCTTTTATAGGGCGTAGTCTTGGGCGAGGGGCGACGCGGCATTGCGGTCCCGAGAAGATCGCGGTCACGGGCAGCGGCGGTCGCGCTCTAGCGCGGCGAGACGTGGGCAAGGGGAAAGATAGAGGGCGGGCCCCGCGGGTCAGTGAGGGAGAGAGAGAGGGGAGCGAACGGACGACCGAGGGGGAGAGGAGTCGGGCGCGGGGCGCTGGGGCTGGCTGGCTGGCGCGTTGGTGGGCCGGGGCTCGGGCGTCGGCTGGGCCGGTTGGCCTGGCTTGCGCCTGGGTCTTTTTCCTAAATTTTTTTGAATTACCACAGAGAGATAAAACTAAATATAGAAAAACCTATAGTATTTTTATATAGGACATATATATATATATATCAATAAAATCAGAAAAATAAATCCTACAACGTGAACATTTTTCCAGGGGCAAAACTCAAACTAAGAAAAACATTTTCTAGAAATCCCAAATAAAAATCAAATTTGAATTCAAACTTTTTGGCAATATTTTTCTTCTGACATTTTTGGAGTGTCATGTTTACTCCTCTCATACTTTTCCTCAAGTATTTGTCAGGCATTGTTTGAAATAAATTCAACTGCCAATTTGAATCCAAATTCCAACAAACTCAAAAGCCTCTGAAATAATTCAAATGTCACTCAATTCAAGCAATATGCATAGATGCTTAGCTATAATTGTAAAACATTCCAAATGGGAAATTTGGGATGTTACAATCCTACCCACCTTAAGATGAATCTCGCCCTCGAGATGCGGGTTGGCTAGCAAATAGGTGCGGGTGGTCTCAGCGGAGGTCTTCTTCTCGCTCCCCGGTGGCTTCCTCCTCGGAATGATGACTCCACAGAACCTTGCAAAACTTGATGATCTTGCTGCGGGTGACTCTGTTCGCAGTCTCGAGAATTCGGATGGGTTTCTCCTCATAAGTCAGATCACTGTCGAGTTGTATGGCCTCTAGGGGCACTATGTCTCTCAACGGAATTTCGGCCATCTCAGCATGGCATTTCTTCAGCTGAGAAACATGGAAGACATCGTGAACTCCGGACAATCCTTCCGGCAATTCCAGCTTGTAAGCAACTTCTCCACGACGTTCGAGGATTTTGTAGGGGCCAATGAACCTGGGTGCCAACTTTCCTTTAACACCAAACCTCTTGATTCCATGAAGTGGGGACACACGGAGATATGCTCGGTCTCCAACTTCATACGTTATCTCCTTGCGTTTACTGTCGGCATAACTCTTCTGTCTCGACTGGGCTATCTTGAGTCTATCTCGAATCAGCTTGACCTTCTCTTCGGAGTCTCTGATAAGATCGGGACCAAAAAGTTTTCAGTCTCCAACACCATCCCACAGCAATGGTGTTCTACACCTCCTTCCGTATAGAGCTTCGAAAGGGGCCATCTTCAGACTGGTCTGATAGCTGTTGTTGTACGAGAACTCTGCATATGGCAAGTTGTCATCCCAGCTAGACCCATAGTCTAGCGCACGGGCTCTCAACATGTCCTCCAAAATCTGGTTGACTCTCTCGGTCTGTCCATCTGTCTGTGGATGAAAAGTTGTACTGAACTCCAACCTCGTACCCAAAGTTTCATGCAACTGATTCCAAAACTTTGAGGTAAATCGTGTTCCTCTATCTGACACGATACTCCTCGGAACTCCATGCAGACATACGATCCTGGTCATGTATATCTGGGCTAACTTAGCGCTGGTATATGTGGTCTTCACGGGAATGAAATGAGCTACCTTGGTCAAGCGATCAACCACTACCCAGATAGAATCATAACCTGAACGGGTCCTCGGTAATCCTGTGATAAAATCCATTCCAAGTTTTCCCATTTCCACTCGGGTATTGGCAAAGGTTGAAGTAACCCTGCCGGCTTCTGATGTTCCGCCTTTACTCGCTGACAAACATCGCATACTACTACGTACTCGGCAATATCCTTCTTCATACCTGTCGACCAGAAACTTTCCTTCAAATCTAGATACATCTTGGTGTTGCCTGGGTGAATCGAGTACGGTGAATCATGGGCCTCCTGAAGAATTAACTTCCTGACCTCTGGGTCATTAGGCACATAGATGCGATCCTCAAACCATAAAGTTCCGTTCTCATCTTCACGAAAACCTTTAGCCTTTCCGTTACTTATCTTTTCCTTTATCTCTGCAATTCCCTTGTCTGTCTTTTGGGCTTCACGGATTCTTTCGGTCAAAGTGGACTGTATATTGAAGGAGGCCACAAATCCTCTCGGTACTATCTCCAGTTGGAGCACTCTGAGATCGTCTGCTAATTCCTGAGGTAATCCTCCAGCCATGAGGGTGTTCACATAACTTTTACGGCTCAAGGCATCTGCTACAACATTTGCCTTCCCTGGGTGATAATGCAATCTCATGTCATAGTCCTTGATCAATTCAAGCCATCTCCTCTTCCTAAGGTTCAATTCCTTCTGCGTGAAAATATACTTCAGGCTCTTATGATCCGTGCAAACATAACAACTATTTCTGACAAGGAAATATCTCCAGGTCTTGAGTGCGTGCACTACGGCTGCTAACTCCAAATCGTGTGTGGCATAATTCATCTCGTGAGGTTGTAGCTGTCTGGAGGTATAAGCTACAACTTTTCCTTCCTGCATGAGCACTCCTCCGAGTCCTTGACGAGAAGCATCACAATATACCTGGTAATCCTTGTGTATGTCCGGCAAAATTAGCACCCGGGCGGTAACCAAACGTTTCTTCCGCTCCTGAAAACTGGCTTCACAATCCTCGATCCAAATGTACTTGGCTTCCTTCTTCAATAGCTCAGTCATGGGCTTGGCAATCTTGGAGAAATTCTCAATAAACCTTCGATAATATCCTGCGAGTCCGAGAAAACTACGGATCTCCTTGACTGAGGTGGGGGACTGCCAGTTGGTTACCGATTCGACCTTGGTGGGGTCGACTGCTATTCCTTCTCCTGAAATAACATGTCCGAGGAATACGACTTCCTTCAGCCAAAATTCACATTTGCTGAACTTGGCATATAACTGATGTTCCCGGAGTTTCTCCAGAACTAGACGCAGATGTTCCTTATGCTCTTCCTCGCTCTTGGAGAAAACCAATATGTCATCGATGAACACCACGACAAACTTGTCCAGATATTCCATAAATACCTTGTTCATCATGCTCATGAAATACGCAGGGCATTAGTCAATCTCAATGACATGACGGTATACTCATATAAACCATAACTGGTGGTGAAAGCTATTTTGGGTATATCCTGTTCACGAATCTTCAGCTGATGATACCCTGATCGAAGATCGATCTTGGAGAATACCTTGGCTCCAACTAGTTGATCAAATAAATCGTTAATCATCGGCAGAGGGTACTTGTTCTTGATGGTCACATCGTCCAATCAACGATAATCCACAACCATTCTCAGGGTTCCATCCTTCTTCTCTATCAAAAGAACCGGGGCTCCCCAAGGTGACGAGCTTGGGCGAATATATCCTTTCTCCAATAGCTCCTTAATTTGCTTCTTGATCTCTTCCAAATCATCCGGGGGCATCCGATAGGGTCTCTTGGATATTGGGGCTGTGCCGGGCAATAACTCAATCAAAAACTCAATGTCTCTGTCTGGTGGCATTCCTGGTAATTCCGCTGGAAACACATCGGGAAAATCTTGCAGTACGGGCACTTCCTCCTGAACAACTCCCGTGAGGGAATTCAGCCGATTCTTCATCGGTGTGCATCTGGATACATACTTGATCCACTTCTGCTCCGGGGTGGTGAGCAAAATCGTCTTGCGGGCACAATCGATGTTTCCTTCAAACTTGGTCAACCAATCCATGCCTAGAATTAAATCCAAACTCTAGGATTCCAATACTATGAGGTCTGCGGGAAAATCATGGTTTCCGATGCTGAGGGTCGAATGACAGCCTAAGCCTGCTGTGATCTCTCCTCTTGGGGAAGTGACCTGAAGAGGGGTTCTAAGGGTTCTAGTGGGAAACCTGTACTTTTCCACAACTACCCTTGATATGAATGAATGTGTTGCACCGGAATCAAAGAGTACCAATACTGGATGTGAATTTAATAAAAATTTACCAACCACAGTGTCTGGCTGATCATAGACGTCCTCCACGTCAAGGTGATTCACCTGAGCACGAGCAAAAGGGTTGGGCTTCTTTGCTGAGCTTCCATTTCCGTTGCCGTTTCCATTCCTCTGCTTGGCCTCCGGACAATTCCTATCTTCTTGCACTTGAAACAGGTGATATGACTCAGATCCTTCTGAGCCGGAGCAGGACGGTGCTGGTTGCCATTGCCTCGATTGCCTGACTTGGAGTTGTTGTCATGGTTGCGATTGTTCCCATTCCCTCCATGGTTATGTCCTCCATGATTATGTCCTCCATGGGTGTGATGGGTATGTCCTCCCGAGTATGGGGTATAGCGGGGCTTCTGCTGAGCTCTGGAGTTGTACTTTCCCTGGCCATATTTCCGCTTGCGGCTATCAATCTGCTGTTGCTTGCCTTCAAGTATGGTGGCCTTGTCTACCAACTCCTGGTAGTTGTTGAAGGTAGCCACCATTAGCTGCATTCCTAGCTCATCATTGAGTCCCTCAAGAAACTTCTCTTGCTTTGCGGCATCTGTGGCCACATCATCTGGGGCATAGCGAGATAATTTGCTGAACTCATCCACGTACTGCCCCACAGTACGGTTCCCCTGGCGTAAGTTGCGGAACTCACGCTTCTTCAGACTCATGGCTCCAGCTGAGACATGAGCGGTGCGGAAAGCCTGCTGGAACTGATCCCATGTCATGGTGGCGACCGGATAAGTGGCGGTGTAGTTCTCCCACCAGGAGGCTGCAGGTCCATCAAGCTGATGTGCGGAAAAGCGCACCTTCTCTGCATCTGTGCACCCAGCAGTGGCTAACTCCCTTCTGACCTTGCGGAGCCAATCTTCGGCCACAATCGGCTCAGTGCTGCTAGAGAACACTGGCGGATTCAGCCTTAGGAAGCGGGTCAAGTTGTCAACAGGGGGTGCTGGCAGTGGGTTGTTGTTGTTGTTGTTGTTGTTGTTGTTGTTGTTGTTGTTGTTGTTGTTGTTGTTGTTGTTGTTGTTGTTGTTGTTGTTGTTGTTCTAGTTCTGGATGAGCATCTACATCAGGGCATTCTACTGCTGGATCAGCTGGGTGACCTCCGACGAAAAGTTTAAACGGGGGTCATGTCTCGGAGGCATCTGGTGTTTTGGAGTGGATGAGAAATTAGAATAGAACAAGGGTCTAATGAGAAAATAGCACTACCCATATGAATGCACAATCATAATCACACCAATCATTTATTCATTCATCTCAAACAAGGTTCCATCTCGGATTACAAAATCTCGTGACTAATCGAAAATAACGGCCTAACAAATCAACGAAAAAAATAATATGGCGGTCGACTAAATGTCTTCATCAATTATTCTTGCGTCCTCCGGTGCGGCGTCCTCTGGTGCGGCGTCTCCTCTTGCGGCTTCCTTCGGTGGAGCTCTCTTCATAATCCTGGTCATTGCTCACGAGGGGTCCATCATCTCCACTCGGAAAAAGGTCTTCTCCCAGGTCCATCTTCTCCTCCAGTGTGGCAATATATTTATCCCGGTCCTCGATTATATCCATAAAATCCTTGACTTCTTCTTCATGTTCAAGGAAGTCCGCGCGTGCTTTCTCCTCAAGTTCCAGTTCACGGAACAACAGCCTCCTGTGTACCTTCGAGTTTCGGCGCATCTGGATTTCCCGGTTCCTGATGATACTCTCCAAGTCTTGGACATATGAAAGAATGGAGTCGTCCTCTACGGTACGGATGATATCTCCATTCCTATGGCTTTCCGATCCTAGGGGTCACGTCCTACAGTCAGCGTGTGCTCTGAATACCATCTCTTTAGCGACCCGACAGAAAATCGGTCAAGTCTCTGTGTAGCTGTACCATCCCAAGATCATGCTGGCACACACAGTACATTGATGCAAAGATTCAATGTTCAATCACACCTGAATTTATTACACGATTCTCATATCGAGTCTTTATTACATCATAATAAATTCGGCCGAAGGCCAACTCATGAGAAATAAACTAAATAAAGCTGCGAAAGCATAGACGAATAGCGAGTCCATCCGACTCCATAGGGCAATCGCCAAGCGTGGATCGTAGCCTCACTCCTGGTCGGAAAATTCCTCTGCAACATAAGACGTTGCAGCCGTGTAGGTCAGCATTTTGAATATGCCGGCAAGTCATGAAGGGAGAACAACAATAAAATTACTAATACTATATGCAATTTGGCTGTGGGGCTCTAAGTTTCATTGTTTCGCAAAATAGCCGGTTTTTCCCTACAACAAGGACTTGTTTGCAATTACTACAAAATGTTGGTAGTTATTGAGATGGTTCCGCCAACCAATGTCTCATTCCCAAATATTAAATAACCCCTCAATTAACTTATTAAGTTCGGTGTTGAGATTTCCGAAATACTCCAATCCCAGAGGCTCATTTGTCCGTAACCGGGGACACGGCTAATCGATTAGGTTGTTACTCTGCAGAGTCTTGTGCACTTTACCCGCAAGAATCGTTCCCTCCTTTATGTCCTCGCACTGCCTGGTGTTTGAAGACGGGACGAATGAAACAGGGTCTTCCGTAGAGTTTCTCTGGGCCACTGCCGGTGCCCATCCAATCCTACCGTTCTTGTACATGTCGTAGCACCGTCCGGCCAGGGTCACGACTAGGGCCAACCCCGCCAGAGCCCATAATGGCTTGCGGCTGCACAGGTAAGCTTCCGGTTAAGGTGTATCCATCCGTCTCTTCGTGGCTGGGTGAAGCTTTCCGCAAGATGTCATGGCGCTTCTCCATGCATCCCGGCCATCCGCTGGTTTCTCCAGGGTGCCCGTCAACCTTCCTCCACCCAGTAGTGAATTTTGAAGTCCATCTTGAGCTTGACATCATGGGGTTGTCATCATATTTACTCTCGCATCTCCCTTATGAATCACTCAACCAACCCCGTCTACTAAAGCATAGCAATCAACTACATCATCCCGGGCATCGGTAACGAGGGAGAAGGGTTCATCCTACCTCATGATACTACTCAAGAACATAACTTAACAAATTCTCCTACTGCATGCATGGTGGGGAGGTATAACTCTAATGCAATAAAATCATAGGTATTGTAAAAACATGATCAAATGACTTGCCTGGCTGACGGCCTTCGAAAGCTAGCAACTAGTAATAGCAGGCTTCGCACTCCGGAAATTCTACCGAGTCAAAAAATAGCACAAATAAGTATAGCACAATATAACATAACAGCAAGTTGAAGTAAAACACCCAAGCACTCAAACCAAAACCAAAGAAAAAAACTCAAAGAAAGCAAATCAAGGTTTTCATCATATCAAGCAACAACTAAGAAATAGTTTTACACAACTAAAACTTTTCTTAATAGAACCTAAGCATTGGTTTTGCTAATTAACAGAAGGGAAAACAACATACAAACTAGGAGCAAAAAGAATCACATCAAAAGCTATTATAGAACTCCTATTATGCCTAAAACAATCCTAGCAAAGAAAATAAAATAAAAAAATTATTCTACTATCAATAAAGTTCATTCTCTGTAGCTACAGAAACTAATCTAAAATAAACTCTAACATAATAAAAATAAA
The DNA here is from genome assembly GCF_018294505.1 of Triticum aestivum. Taxonomy (NCBI): domain Eukaryota; kingdom Viridiplantae; phylum Streptophyta; class Magnoliopsida; order Poales; family Poaceae; genus Triticum; species Triticum aestivum. The sequence goes on from NC_057796.1 coordinate 154,935,705, forward strand.
ATAATTTACTAACTAGAACAGTAGGAAAACAGTAGCTAGCTAAATAAATAAGAAAAACTTGATTTCGACTAAAACTACTTTTTTATAAAGACTAAAATACCCAAACAAGTTCCTCCTGCTAGGCATGGTCAAAACTAAGCATTAGCAAAAAGAATCACTAAAAAATAATAATCCTAACTCAATTTATGGCAGAAAAACTAATCTGACTAAAACTAATATAAACAATTTTATAAAACTAAAACATGGCCGAATCTATTTTCTACAGAAACTATAACAAATTTTCAAACTAACAAAAAAAATAAACTAAAATTAATAACCCAACTAAAAGATGAATATTTTACAAAATTGGAACTATTCTGTTAAAAACAGAAACGAAAATAAAAACTAAAAAAACTAACGGGCGCTACTGGGTTGATGGGGTGTGCGATTTGAAACTAAACAGCGCGGAAATTAACAAAAACCTGCGCGGCTAATAACTAAACCGACCGATTCGATCTAATCAAATAAACTGTAAACTAAACCGGAGAAAAACCGAACTACTAAAAATAAACCTAACCCTTCACTACTTCTAATCTAGTCCGTAGATTGCAGATCGAACGGTGGAGGGGAGGTGGCGGCTTACTACGGCGGTGGTCAATGACGACAGAGGGTGGCGGAGGTCTGCGTTGAGTGGGGCTGGGTCTCCGACGATCGGCGAAGGTGGCGAAAATGTCGGGCAGATGCGGCGGAGCTTGGGGAAGTCGGGGGCGGGGTCGCTGGAGCTCGGAGACGACGGAGGCGATGGAGACGTGCTCGGGTGAGCTCCTGCTCCGGCGGGCGGCGATCGAGCTCGGAGGCGACGGCTTCGGTGGTTCCTGGGCGACGAGAGGATGTCAGGGGGGGTGCGCGATGATGTGGCGGTGCGGTGGAGTAGCATGGAAGCAAGGGGAATGCTCACTGGCGGTAGAAGCGGCGGCTGCGAGATGCGAACGGAGAGGGCGACGGCTCTGGTGGGTTTCGGGAGTGGGGTTTAAGGGGTTCGAGAGAGGAGGGGCTTGGCCTTTTATAGGGCGTAGTCTTGGGCGAGGGGCGACGCGGGATTGCGATCCAGAGAAGATCGCGGTGACGGGCGGCGGTCGCGCTCTAGCGCGGCGAGACGTGGGCGAGGGGAAAGAGAGAGGGCGGGCCCCGCGGGTCAGTGAGGGATCGAGAGAGGGGAGCGAACGGACGACCGAGGGGGAGAGGAATCGGGCGCGGGGCGCTGGGGCTGGCTGGCTGGCGCGTTGGTGGGCCGGGGCTCGGGCGTCGGCTGGGCCGGTTGGCCTGGCTTGCGCCTGGGTCTTTTTCCTAATTTTTTTTGAATTACCACAGAGAGATAAAACTAAATATAGAAAAACCTATAGTATTTTTATATAGGACATATATATATATATCAATAAAATCAGAAAAATAAATCCTACAACGTGAACATTTTTCCAAGGGCAAAACTCAAACTACGAAAAACATTTTCTGGAAATCCCAAATAAAAATCAAATTTGAATTCAAACTTTTTGGCAATATTTTTCTTCTGACATTTTTGGAGTGTCATGTTTCCTCCTCTCATACTTTTGCTCAAGTATTTGTCAGGCATTGTTTGAAATAAATTCAACTGCCAATTTGAATCCAAATTCCAACAAACTCAAAAGCCTATGAAATAATTCAAATGTCACTCAATTCAAGCAATATGCATAGATGCTTAGCTATAATTGTAAAACATTCCAAATGGGAAATTTGGGATGTTACAATGATGAACATGGTGGAGATGATTCTGATCATGAGACGCAATACATGGCTGCTGAAGATGCTGACAGGTATGAATGTTTAGTTGCTCAACGTGTTTTGAGTGTGCAGGTTACACAAGCTAAGCAAAATCAGAGGCATAATTTGTTCCATACAAAGGGAGTTGTGAAGGAACGTTCTATTCGCATCATCATAGATGGAGGGAGTTGCAACAACTTGGCTAGCATGGAGATGGTGGAGAAGTTATCTCTCACCACAAGACCACATCCACATCCTTACTACATCCAATGGTTCAACAACAGTGGCAAGGTTAAGGTAACACGTACTATTCGGGTGCATTTTAGTATCTCTACATATGCTGATTATGTTGATTGTGATGTGGTACCTATGCAAGCATGTTCCTTATTACTTGGTAGACCATGGCAATTTGATAAAAATTCTGTACACCATGGTAGAAACAATCAGTATACTCTTGTTCATAAGGATACAAATATTACTTTGCTTCCTTTGACTCCTGATTCCATTTTGAAAGATGATATTCATAGAGCTAATAAAGCAAAACAGGAGAAAAATAAGAGTGAAAATCAGATTGTGGCAAAAGAATTTGAGCAACAAATGAAGCCTAATAATAAACCATCTAGTGTTGCTTCTGAAATTAAATTGAAAAGTACATGTTTAATTGCCACCAAATCTGATATTGATGAGCTAGTTTTTAGCAAATCTGTTTGCTATGCTTTTGTGTGCAAAGAGGCATTATTTTCATTCGAGGATGTGCCTTCCTCTTTGCCCCCTGCAGTCACTAACATTTTGCAGGAGTTCGCTGGCGTCTTCCCACAAGACGTGCCACCGGGATTACCACCTATTCGAGGGCTTGAGCATCAAATTGACTTAATTCCCGGTGCATCGCTACCCAACCATGCACCATACTGTACCAATCTAGAGGAGACGAAGGAGATTATGCGTCAAGTACATGAGCTGCTCGAAAAAGGTTATATTCGCGAATCCCTTAGTCATTGTGCTGTTCCTATTATTCTAGTGCCGAAAAAGGATGGTACATCGCGTATGTGTGTTGATTGTAGAGGCATTAATAATATTACTATTCGTTATCGTCATCCTATTCCTAGGCTAGATGATATGCTTGATGAATTGAGTGGCTCTACAATATTCTCCAAAGTTGATTTGCGTAGTGGATACCATCAAATTCGTATGAAATTGGGAGATGAATGGAAAACAGCTTTTAAAATTAAGTTTGGTTTATATGAGTGGTTAGTCATGCCTTTTGGGTTAACTAATGCACCTAGTACTTTCATGAGACTAATGAATGAAGTTTTACGTGCTTTCATTGGACAATTTGTGGTAGTCTATTTTGATGATATGCTGATTTATAGCAAATCTTTGGAAGAACATTTGGAGCATTTACGTGCTGATTTTATTGCTCTACGTGATGAACTTTTGTTTGGTAACCTTGGGAAGTGCACCTTTTGCACCGACCGAGTATCTTTTCTTGGCTATGTTGTTACTCCATAGGGAATTGAAGTTGATAAAGCCAAGATTGAAGCTATTGAGAGTTGGCCGCAGCCCAAAACGGTCACACAAGTGAGGAGTTTTCTTGGACTCGCTGGTTTCTATAGGCGTTTTGTGCGAGATTTTAGCACCATAGCTGCACTTCTCAATGAGCTTACAAAGAAGGATGTGCCTTTTGTTTGGGGTACCGCACAGGAAGAAGCCTTCATGATATTGAAAGATAAGTTGACACATGCTCCTTTACTCCAACTTCCTGATTTTAATAAGACTTTTGAGCTTGAATGTGATGCTAGTGGAATTGGATTAGGAGGTGTGTTATTACAAGATGGCAAACCTGTTGCATACTTTTCTGAAAAATTGAGTGGGCCTAGTCTGAACTATTCTACTTATGATAAAGAATTATATGCTCTTGTTCGGACCATAGAAACATGGCAACATTATTTGTGGCCTAAAGAATTTGTTATACATTCTGATCATGAATCTTTGAAACACATTAAAAGTCAAGCTAAACTGAACCGTAGACATGCTAAATGGGCTGAATTCATTGAGACTTTCCCTTATGTCATTAAACACAAGAAGGGTAAAGAAAATGTTATTGCTGATGCATTGTCTCGTCGTTATACTATGCTTTCACAACTTGACTTTAAAATATTTGGTTTGGAGACCATCAAAGATCAATATGTGCATGATGCCGAATTTAAAGATATATTAAAGAATTGTAAAGAAGGTAGAACATAGCACAAGTTCATCATTAACGATGGATTTGTGTTTCGTGCTAACAAGCTATGCATTCCAGCTAGCTCCGTTCGTCTTTTGTTGTTGCAGGAGGCGCATGGACGAGGACTAATGGGACACTTTGGCGTGAAGAAGACGGAGGATATACTTGCGACACATTTCTTTTGGCCAAAGATGAGACGGGATGTTGAGCATTTTGTTGCTCGTTGCACTACATGTCAAAAAGCTAAGTCACGACTCAATCCTCATGGTTTATATATGCCTTTGCCTGTACCTAGTGTTCCTTGGGAGGATATATCTATGGACTTTGTTTTAGGTTTACCTCGAACAAAGATGGGGAGGGATAGCATATTTGTTGTCGTGGATAGGTTCTCGAAAATGGCACACTTTATACCATGTCATAAAAGCGATGATGTTGTTAATGTTGTTGATTTGTTCTTTCGTGAAATTATTCGCTTGCATGGTGTGCCAAATACTATTGTTTCAGATCGTGATACTAAATTTCTTAGTCACTTTTGGAGATGTTTATGGGCTAAGATGGGGACTAAACTTCTTTTTAGTAACTGATGGTCAAACTGAAGTAATCAATAGAACATTGTCTACTATGCTTAGGGCTGTTTTGAAGAATAATAAGAAAATGTGGGAAGAATGCTTGCCTCATATTGAATTTGCTTATAACCGTTCGTTGCATTCTACTACTAAGATGTGCCCTTTTGAAATTGTGTATGGTTTCCTACCTCATGCACCCATTGATTTGTTGCCTCTTCCATCTTCGGAGAAGGTTAATTTTGATGCTAAACAACGTGCTGAATTGATCTTAAAAATGCATAAGTTAACTAAGGAAAACATTGAGCGTATGAATGCTAAATATAAACTTGCTGGAGATAAGGGTAGAAAACATGTTGTCTTTGCACCTGGAGATCTTGTTTGGTTACATTTGCGTAAGGATAGGTTTCCTAATTTGCGCAAATCAAAGCTAATGCCACGTGCTGATGGTCCTTTTAAGGTTTTAGAGAAAATAAATGATAATGCATATAAACTTGAGCTGCCTGCAGATTTTGGGGTTAGTCCCACTTTTAACATTGCAGATTTGAAACCTTATTTGGGTGAGGAAGATGAGCTTCCGTCGAGGACGACTTCATTTCAAGAAGGGGAGGATGATGAGGACATCAATACCATTGTTACACCCACAACCCCTGCTACTATACATACTGGACCGATTACTAGAGCTCGCGCACGCCAATTAAATTACCACGTACTTCCGTTTCTTGGTAATGATTCTAATGTTCATGAGAATATGATGCTGCCTAAATTGGATACATTTGTTTTGCTTACAAATGAAGGGCCTAGCTGGGAGAAGGATGAACATTGGAGCAAGAACAAGCATGGAGTTGAGGGCATGCGCAAGGGATACAAGAACAGAGTTTCAACTGATGATTTCAGGACTTTGAAGACACCATAATGAGTGCATGAAGCCTTGGACGAAATATACAAGATGCCACTTCATAATTTTCGTCTAGAGGGTATTCTAGGTGCTGCGTCACCTTATTTTTGGGCCAGGCCCATGTAATTTCGAAATACTTCAATATGGGCTGTTTTTTGAGTCTGTATGTGTGGGGAAACAAGAGTTAGGGTGGGTTTCGGACCCCTCCTCCAAGGGCCACGAAATTCCCCCCTCTTCCTCCATATATACAGCCCTCGGGCATCGTTTGGACTTTGGGTTTTGTTTAGATTAAAAGTACGCCATAGCTGCAACTTCGTGTACTTCGTTTGTGTTCAACGACCAGACAAAGGCGTCACAGAACCTCACCTTGATCAATAAAGCTTTCCTCTTATATTCGCAATATCCAGATTGCAATCTTAGTTTTTTCTTGTTCTTCGTTTGCCTGCAGGAAACAGACCTTTGTGGTCAGGTTGATCGTGCTCCGGCGTGGTCAATAACCTCTCGGAGTTGGTTTAGCGATTGCTAAGGCGCGACGTCCTCGCACGTTCGTAGTCGGATCGTCAAAATCGACTTCCTGCAAAACAATAGCCACCATCTCATCGAAAGACGGGACACCCTTGCCTCTATCACTCCATTTATGTGCTCGAAAAATTATAGGCCATTCCGAGTTGTGCAAGATGGCTCGTCGGTGCGATCATCTTACCTTGAAAGTTGTATTCACGGTCTGTCCCGCGATGTTGTATCCATAAACTGGCAACAATTTTGCCACAAAAACTACATTGGAGCTCCATGACCCGCCAATGCTATCACAACCAAAAGTTTTATGCGCCCGTAACCCACTCTCAGGCTTCAACAACATTTCGGAGGCAAGATCCGACTTCTAAAATTGAGTTCTAGACGATTTTATGCTTGAGGTATACTCTGCCACCCTCTACCACCCTTTCGTGAGCTCACCTACGGACTGATATATGGACAATAACATATAGAACAATGCACCATCCTTCCATTACAAACTAGAAAGACTACATGTTCAGTCACGACACAAGGAGGAGGCTCTCCGTCACATCGAAACCCAAGAATTGGTGCTTTACATGGTCAATCACCCATCTCGCTACCACCCTCACGTTTTCACCAGCGGATGCATTATTCTTGGAGCATAAAGTACATAACAGTTCACCCTCAGTCCATTTATGCACCCGAAAAATTATAGGTCATTCTGAGTTGTGCAAGATGGCTCGTCGGTGCGATCAACTTACCTTGAAAGTTGTATTCATGGTCTGTCCCGCAATGTTGTATCCATAAACCGGCAACAATTTTGCCACAAAAACTCCATTGGATCTCCATGACCCGCCAAAACAATCACAACCAAAAGTTGTAAGTGCCCGTAACCCACTCACGGGGTTCGTCACCATTTCGGACACAAGATCCGGATTGTAAAAATGTGTTCCGGACGATTTTATGCTTGAAGTATACTCTGCCCTTCCGTGCACTACTAGGAAAAGGCCTACTAATGGCGCACCTAATTTGGCCATTAATGCCGCATTAGTGGTGCGCCATTAGTAGCACGCCATTAGTATATTTTACTAATGGCGCACCACTGGTGCGCCATTAGTATCTGGTATACTAATGGCGCTCCCCAGATGCGCCATTAGTATATACAACAGTGCGCCATTAGTATGCCTCCCAGGGTGCCATCTATACCCAGGTACTTTGGCATACTAATGGCGCACAACAAAGGGATGCGCCATTAGTAACTTCGGCATACTAATGGCGAACTGTTTAGTGATGCGCCATTAGTATGCTCTGGCATACTAATGGCGCACTTGATGTGATGCGCCATTAGTATGAATATTAGGTTTTTTTATTTTTTAGTTTTCTGTTTTTTGCACAGGTTACAAAATGTATAATTGGACAAAATATAGACAGCACACATCAACAACAGATTCATCGAATACAATAGAAGATTATACAATTCATCATTTTAGTCTCCGAATACAATTCATCATATTAGTCTCCGAATTGAAAAGACCGAACAAAGATAGAACATTATATTACAAGTCTCGAGACCGCGAGTTTGTCTTCACATTACAAGTCGATATCGATCATCTAAACTACCATCACATAGAAGAGTGATGCGGTCATCACGATGAGCATCATCACGATGAAACTCGTCTTCATCCGGTTCCTCCAACGCTCCCTCCCCTCTCCCGCTAGATAGCGGGCGTATCTAGATTCGGCCTCGACCCTAGTGGCGTACCCTTTGTAACTGTTACCGCTGAATCGGTGAACCTGTCTCCGACACTCCTCCCAGTCGTCGTAGACTCCGGGAACCTTACCCTTGTACACGACATACCACGGCATCACTATGCAGTAGCCAAACGAAACGTTAGTACCAATTCATAGACAATACATAAGCAATATATAAGTATGCAACAGAACGATCGGAAGAGAAAAGCAAGACATTAATAGCATCGATTACATCTAAGTTGAAGGACTCTCGAAACCAAAGAGACATACTACAAGTTCATTAAAGTTTAATTACAACATGAGCCAATCGATGTTTCAGAACTAGACACAGCATCACTGCTTTCGACTCGACTCAAGGGACCGAAGCGTGGATGAAGCCGCCGTCTATCGTGGGAGTCATGAAACCACGGGCGTTGTCAGCCTGCATTTGTAGGATTGTGTCGATGTCATTGTTGGACGGTTGATTTCTAAGGTAGAACTGCCCCGAGGTACGAAGGACATCTTGATGGATGATTTCCGCAAACTCCGACTGGATGCGAAAGAATTCTTGTCTGATGTCCGCGTCCTGGATTGCCGACACGCTCGCGGCCCAATCTTTGAGTCTACTCGGTAGCAGTAGTTGATGATGGTCCCGTACGATCGCCCGCATGTGATGGATGGCGTAGTAGGCACCCTTCTGACCGCCAGGCGGCTGCTTGACGCAGCAGAACGTCGTGTTGTGGGAGAACACGTGCTTGCCGTACTTACGAATAGGCCTGGTGAAGGTGCCTCCAGATTTGACGTAGCCGGGGAGAACATCATCAAGAACCTTCTTGACATTTGTGTAGTCTACGTTCGACTGACGGTCCGGGTCGAAATACGTGGCCATGGAATATTTGGGGCTGAGGAGGATGAGCGAGCAATGTGTGTCACTGCAGAAAACATGGAATGTTAAAAGAAAAACGATCGAAATCTCAGAATTCATATGTTACGGGGCGGTTGAGGGGAGGACTTACTCGGGAAAGTAAGGCACGCGGGAGGGTAGTCATTTCCGGTCTTCTTGGCCTTTTTGCCTTTGCGACGACTTTCCGTGTCCTGCTTCGCCTCATCATCATCATATATAGCGTGAAGCTCCTGCCTGATGCCCATTGATTTCAAGTCTGCCCTTGCTTTCGGCCCATCTTTGGTCCTCTCTGGCATGTTGAGCAGGGTACCAAGCAGACTCTCGCACACGTTCTTCGTGATATGCATGACATCAAGGCTGTGAGGCACACGGTGGATCTTCCAGTACGGCAAGTCCCAGAAAACAGACCTCGTTTTCCATACCTTCAGCAGCGGCTCTGGCGCCTTTCGCTTCTTTCCCGGCTCTGGCGCCTTTTGCTTCTTTCCTGGCAGTGGGCAGTCTTTCCAATTGTTCAACAGCTCGTCTATTTCCTCGCCGCTCCTCGTACGCGGGCGTCCTCGGGGTTCGGTTTCACCATCGAATAGATCCTTGCGTTTTCTCCACGGGTCATCGTCGCGAAGCCACCTTCGATGTCCCATGAACACGGTTTTAGAAGACCCGGGATCTCTATCTAGCTGGCGATACGTTGTTTCATCCATGCACCTGACGCATATAGATTGATGTCGTTCCCTGGTTGTTTCGGTCCTTCGATTAGCATACTCATGTGAATGTACTTCCTCTTCATGCACAACCAGGGGGGAAGGTTGTACATCCACACAAACACAGGCCAGGTGCTATGTGTGCTTCTCTGGCTGCCAAACGGATTGACTCCATCGGTGCTCACGCCCAGCATGATGTTCCTTGGATCGTTCCCAAATTCTAGGTCTTCGAAGTTCAACGCTTGCCACTGGCTCGCATCCTTAGGGTGACTCAGCATCTTGTCTTTTTTATCTATCTCTGGATCATTTGCGTCATCTTCTCGCTTCTTCTCCTCCCTATCCGCGTGCCAACGCAGGAGCTTTGCTACCTTAGGGTCCGCGAAATACCGCTGCAGACGAGGAGTGATCGGAAAGTACCACACCACTTTTCGAGGAGCTTTCTTCCTCTTCTTGTATCGAGTGACGCCGCACACCGGACATATGGTAGACTCCGCGTGCTCGTCCCGATAAATGATGCAATTGTTCATGCACACATGGTATTTCACGTGCGGTAAATCCAGAGGACACACGATTTTCTTCGCCTCCTCCAAACTGGTCGGGCACTTGTTCCCCTTGGGAAGACGTTCATGCCAGAATGACATGTTCTCGTCGAAGCATGCGTCGGTCATTTTGTGTTTTACCTTCATCTCCAGAGCCATGAGCGTTACTTTCAGGCGGGTATCCTCGGGCCTGCATCCTTCATACAATGGAGTAACCGCGTCTAACTCAAGTTGATCCATCTTGGCTTTCTCTCGGGAAGCAGCTCTTGCGTTATCCATCTGCTTGAGAAGCAGCTCTTGAATATGAGGGTCCTGCACCCAGCCCATCGATGGTCCAGCATCGTCTGCTCCGCCGGCATCATCATCTTCATGATCATGCCCGTCGTCTGCTCCAGCATCTTCCTCATCATCATGTCATGCATCTTCTACATCATGAGTGTGTACAGCATCACCGTCGTGATCATCTCCTGGGGATTCTTCGTCTTCTCGCCCGCCCGAGCCGTGGTGGTTGTCTTGCTGCCCTTCCTCATTTCTTGCCCGGCCCCCATGGACGACTTCGTAGTCATCTTCATCACCTTGCCACCGATAGCCATTCATGAAACCACGCAAGAGCAGGTGGTCCCGCACCTGCCAGGATTCCAGGTCCGCAATAAGGCTCTTCAGCTTGCATCTTCGACACGGACAACTTATCTCCGTCTCGTTCTTTTGAAGCATCTCGGCCTTCGCGGACCTCAAAAACCTATTCACGATGCCTTCGGTCATCATGCGGACCATGGTCGCCTGCGGGGTAGAGCAAAACGATATTTTAGAACCAAGAAAAAATTTGGCATGACTTTCCCTAAAAATCAACATTCCGGCAAAATATTGGCAACTATCGCATTTCAAATACCGGTACACCTACAAACACAAACACATATGCAACACCACAAACATATGCAACACCACGAACATACATAGATCTAGCTAGGCCATAAAAAGTGCATGTGCACATTGTTGTAGGGAGAACAACATAAATATAGCTTCCCCCCTTACTTACCTATCAAAACAAGGTAATTTAACCACTTAAATTGAATGAATCTATGGTGGAAATGAGGTGAAAAAGAGGAGGCACCCGAGACAAGGAGGAGGTGGAGAGAATGAAGTGGGGAGAAAGTGAGTGTGGGTAGGAGAGGCTGTCCAAAATATCTTGTTGCTGCCCACTTACTAATGGCGCACCAACTCTAGATGCGCCATTAGTAATCCAGGTTACTAATGGCGCACCTCCTCGTGGTGCGCCATTAGTATGTTTGGACAGGCGCACTAGTTAAAAAAAAAACTTTTTATACTAATGGCGCACCCTGGGCCTGGTGCGCCATTACTAGTTACAACTAGTAATGGCGCACCGTGGGCAGGATGCGCCATTAGTATGTTTGGACTGGCGCACTAGTTAAAAAAAATTAATACTAATGGCGCACCCTGGTCCAGGTGCGCCATTAGTATGTTTGGACAGGCGCACTAGTTAAAAAAAAATTTTGATACTAATGGCGCACCCTGGGCCAGGTGCGCCATTAGTAGTTTCAACTACTAATGGCGCACTGTGTCTGGATGCGCCATTAGTATGTTTGGACAGGCGCACTAGTAAAAAAATTTTTTTTTATACTAATGGCGCACTCTGGGCTAGGTGCGCCATTAGTAGTTTCATCTCTAATGGCGTATCAAAAGGTGGTGCGCCATTAGTATATACTAATGGCGCACGTCTTGTCTGGTGCGCCATTAGTGTCAATCCCATCTTTAGCCCTTTTTCTAGTAGTGGTGAGATCACCTACGGACTGAAATATGGACAATAACATATAGAACAATGCACCATCCTTCCATTACAAACTAGAAAGACTACATGTTCAGTCACGACACAAGGAGGAGGCTCTTCATCATATCGAAACCCAAGAATTGACGCTTTACATGGTCAATCACCCATCTCGCTACCACCCGCATGTTTTCACCAGCGGATGCATTATTGTTGGATCATAAAGTACATAACAGTTCATCCTCACTCCATTTATGCACTCGAAAAATTATAGGTCGTTCCGAGTTGTGCAAGATGGCTCGTCGGTGCGATCAACTTACCTTGAAAGTTGTATTCACGGTGTGTCCCGCGATGTTGTATTCACGGTGTGTCCCGCGACAAGTTTGCCACAAAAACTCCATTGGAGATCCATGACCCGCCAAAACAATCACAACCAAAAGTTGTATTCACCCGTAACCCACTCGCGGGGTTCATCAACATTTCGGACACAAGATCCGGCTTGTAAAATTGAGTTCCGGACGATTTTATGCTTGAAGTAAACTCTGCCACCCTCTACCACCCTTCCTTTAGTTCACCTACGGACTGATATATGGACAATAACATATAGAACAATGCACCATCCTTCCACTATACACTAGAAAGACTGTAGGTTCAGTCACGACACAAGGAGGAGGCTCTTCGTTGCATCGAAAAATTCAATTTATGCACTCAAAAAATTATAGGTCATTCCGAGTTGTGCAAGATGGCTCGTCGGTGCGATCATCTTACCTTGAAAGTTTCATTCACGGTCTGTCCCGCGATGTTGTATCCATAAAACGACAACATTTTTGCCACAAAAACTCCATTGGATCTCCATGATCCGCCAAAGCAATCACAACCAAAAGTTGTATGCGCCCGTAACCCACTCGCGGGGTTCATCAACATTTCAGACACAAGATCCGGCTTGTAAAATTGAGTTTCGGACGATTTTATGCTTGAAGTATACTCTGCCTCCCTCTACCACCCTTCTGTGAGTTCACCTACAGACTGATATATGGACAATAACATATAGAACAATGCACCATCCTTCCATTACAAACTAGAAAGACTACATGTTCACTCACGACACAAGGAGGAGGCTCTTCGTCACATCGAAACCCAAAGAATTAATGCTTTACATGGTCAATCACCCATCTCGCTACCACCCTCACGTTTTCACTAGCGGATGCATTATTCTTGGAGCATAAAGTACATAACAGTTCACCCTCACTCCATTTATTTCCCCCGAAAAATTATTGGTCATTCCGAGTTGTGCAAGATGGCTCGTCGGTGCGATCAACTTACCTTGAAAGTTGTATTCACGGTCTGTCCCGCAATGTTGTATCCATAAACTGGCAACAATTTTGCCACCAAAACTCCATTGGAGCTCCATGACCCGCCAATACTATCACAACCAAAAGTTTTATGTGCCCGTAACCCACTCTCAGGCTTCAACAACATTTCGAAGGCAAGATCCGACTTTTAAAATTGAGTTCTAGACGATATTATGCTTGAGGTATACTCTGCCACCCTCCACCACCCTTCCGTGAGCTCACCTACGGACTGATATATGGACAATAACATATAGAACAATGCACCAACCTTCCATTACATACTAGAAAGACTACATGTTCAGTCACGACACAAGGAGCAGGCTCTTCGTTACATCGAAACCCAAGAATTGATGCTTTACATGGTCAATCACCCATCTCGCTACCACCCTCACATTTTCACCAGCGGATGCATTATTCTTGGAGCATAAAGTACACAACAGTTCACCCTCACTCCATTTATGCACCCCAAAAATTATAGGTCATTCCGAGTTGTGCAAGATGGCTCGTCGGTGCGATCAACTTACCTTGAAAGTTGTATTCACGGTCTGTCCCGCAATGTTGTCAAACTGGCAACAATTTTGCCACAAAAACTCCATTGGATCTCCATGACCCGCCAAAGCAATCACAACCAAAAGTTGTATGCGCCCGTAACCCACTCGCGGGGTTCGTCAACATTTCGGACACAAGATCCGGCTTGAAAAATTGAGTTCCGGACGATTTTATGCTTGAAGCTGTGCCACCCTCTACCAACCTTCCGTGAGTTCACCTACGGACTGAAATATGGACAATAACATATAGAACAATGCACCATCCTTCCATTACACACTAGAAAGACTACAGGTTCAGTCACGACACAAGGAGGAGGCTCTTCGTCACATCGAAACCCAAGAATTGATGCTTTACATGGTCAATGATGAGGACATGAATATCTTGGATACGACCAAAAATATTGCATACATGCATATTTGTCAGGTGATTTATAGTGCAAATTATTCAATGATCTATTTATGTTATCCAGAACAAAAATACTTCACACACTTTTGTGTTTTGTCTAATTGCAGGTGTATGGGACATTTGTATGATCCACATATGAAGATGGGGGAAAAGGAGAAGTTTAGGTTCTGTTCAAAAAGTCCTCTCACGTCACTTTTGGGCCAGGAGAAGATAGAGTCGAAGTCTCTCACGTTCTAGATTCAGATTCGGACTGCACAGACATACCTGACTCAAAACGCCAACAAATTTTTCATACGGACTCCGAATTGGGTGATTCTTTTTTTGTTGGAAAGTAGATTTCGTCGTCTTTCCAACCCAATTGGATTCACCTTTAAATTCGTCCGGAGCGTTGAGATATGGACGAAACAATCTGACGCTGCAGCAGAATCCGAGTCAAACAACAATACCAAAGGTGTTGCATCACCTCCACTTGGGCCCATGAGCCTTGTACGACCTAGGGTTGGTTTTAGGCTGCCTTGGGACGTCCTGCCACCTCCTTGGCCTCCACCCCTTGCTCCTATATAAGTAGATCCATCTAGTAGCTTTTTCCTTGGGATTTGTTTAGTTAAAAGTTAGCCATTGCAAATTCGTGTACTTCGTTTGTGTCCAACGACCAGACCAAGACCGCTTACGGATCCCCACCTTTTATCAATACTTCATCCATATTCGCAATATTCAGATTGCTTTATCATATTCTCGCTAGTTCTTCGATTGCTTGCAGGAATAGACCTTCATGGACAGGTTGATTGTGCTCCGGCGTGGTCAATAACCTCTCGGAGTAGGTTTAGCGATTGCTAAGGCGCAACGTCGTGCACGTTTGTAGTCGGATCGTCAAAGTCGACTCCACCAAATCGATAGTTATCATCTCATCGAAACATCGGGACACCTTTGTCTCTATCAGGTGGTATCAGTTTTCAGGTTGCTCGGTGAGAATTTCTAGTTTCCCTTAGATTAGATTTATTTTCTTACCTATTGTCCAAGAAAAAGCCATAAAAAAGTTAGATCTATTCATCCTTTTGTCCAAGCCAGTCTGAGCCTTTGTAATTTTCTTTTCATTGTTTGCATTATTGAATTAACGGTTGCATCGTCGTGTCGAGTTGCTGGTCTTAGGGTCTAGTTCGTTTAGAGTTTCGAGTTCTGTTCACATTAGTCACATCGCCGCTGCATCGTTATCCCTTCCGCTGTCCACCACACCATCCATCAATTTCCATCACGTGCTACCCATAGTTCATTGTCACAATCATAGTTGAGGTCGTTCACATCTTCACTTGATCCAATCTGCATCTTATCTAGTTTGTCTTGGAAAGAGAGAGAGAGAAAAAGACAGAGAAAAAAAAGAGAGAAAAAAAGAAGTCAGAGAAAAAAAAGAAAAAGAAAAAGAAAAAAGTGTAAGGAAAAAAAAGAGAAGAAAAAAAACAAAATTCGGATCTATCTAGACTCAATCTCGTAGTTGAATTCGGATTGGAATTTGTTTTGTGCACTGTTTAGTAAAACAGGCATAACTTTCTCGTACGAAGTCCGTTTTGGCTCCGCGAGTACTCAAATGAAAGCTAGCGACGAGCCGCATCTAAATAGTTGCAGAGACTTGTTCAATATTTGACACCTCAAAATCGTCTTCCAAATAGGTCTTTTTTCCTTCCAAAGTTCGCGGACACAGCTTATTCCAGTTTTTCAAGCCACTTTCAGAATTCTTTGACTCCTCATATCAACTCGGAATTGAGTGATTCTTTTTGCATTGGAAAGCTTGAGTTAGTAGCATTCTTTGAAAAAATTTATCAAAAAATTGGCTCAAAATTTTCAAGAGGAAAGTTGGAGAGAGAATTGTTGTATATCCTGCTTGGAAGTTGTTTTTCATCATTATCTTTACTGCCGTTGTGATCTTCACTTATATCTTGCTGTCCAGAGCTACTTAGTATCCTTCATTGATGCTAGTTGTGCTATGCCGTGACCTCACTAGTGTTCTAGGCTCGCGTCTCTAGTCCGGTCTAGCCTAGGACCAGCACAGTACCGTTGTTGAGCGTTTATTCAACATTGCATCTTTGAATTGATTATTGCTAATCTTTTGCTACCATATATAGCCAACCCAGCTCCACATATTTCTACACCGTGTATACGTACGTTCCCCTGGCAATCGCTTTACACAATCTTCGAAGTTATTTGACACCGCTGGTTGCCTGTCACCACCCGCCGCATGGTAAGAACTTGTAAGATATTGATATTTGCTTTACTCTGAGCACTTTACAACCACATCCTAGTAGTTCATAGGAACATTATTCTCGAATTTTGTTTATTGTTTCTACTAATCATGACAGGTTCCGGAGATAGAAGTTCTTGGACGACGGACACATCATCACCATCACAAGAGTTAGGACAACACACACAAGCGCATGGTTAGGTTATCTCTTTACCGTCATTTGAGGGTAGATTTAATCCTGCTATTTATCTAGCTTGGGAGCTTGAAGTAGAACAAGTATTTAGTCACCATGACTTTTCTGAACTTGAGCGAGTACGAGCTGCCACTAGAGCATTTACTGGTTTTGCTTCTGTTTGGTGGAGTGTGCATTGTAAGAAAAACATTGATAACCAACCCACAACATGGAAAGATTTGAAAGATGTAATGAGACAACAATTTTTCCCCCCTTACTATCGCCATGAATTGCTTCGCAAATTTGAAAAATTTAAATAAGGCAACAACACTGTTCATGCTTACTACCAAGAGTTCAAATCTTATATGCATCATTGTGACATAGAAGAATCTGAGGATGATACAATGAATAGATTTTTTGGTGGTTTGAACCATGATATTCAGGCACGATTTCAGTATATTCCTCGTAGCATTACTGGTATGTATGTTCGTGCTTGTACCTTTGAAAGACAGTTACAGGACGAAGCATTGGGTGACTACAACAACTACTATTCTAGTTCATGCTCACCACCACCGCTTGGTTCCTCCACCATTGCACCTACTAGAGCAGCCACACCTCAGATTGTGAGCGCGACATCATCTCAAGAGTATGGTACATTGCCATCATTCATACCTACATCAGCTACATCTTTGCGACAAGGTAACTGTAAAGGTATTGATGATATAACTTCACATGAGAATGATGCAGGCCTAGTTAACTTGAATACATCATGTGTTGAGTTACCTATTGATTTGAGCGCATCACCTATTTTAGAGAATCATGTTACTGTCATGAATGCGTCATGTGATCAAACAACTGAAATACCAATAATTTTGAGTGCACCCAATGAATTAACTGTTGATGCAAAACAACCAATGTTTAATCATTTTGATATGACCTCTAATCTTGGTGATGATTCTGTGTCAAATGACTTATTGCATGTTTGCTTATTTAAGCATGTTGTAGCATGTAAATTTGATGCAAGTAAGGTTTACTCACCAATGTTGGGATGGTTTAATGATGAATATTGTCAATCTTTTCATATGAATAAGAGCTTCACTTATATGTGCAAACTGAGTTGCAATACTTTCATGCCTTCTACTTCTTGTGATAATATTTTGGCATTATATTTTATTAACTATGAAAGTTACTCATGTATACATGTGTCATATGTGCAAAATCCACGGGAAGTAAAAATGGATGACATATACATATACAACATGTACACCTTGTCTCTTTTGTTGGCCACATTTCAGATTAAGCAACGCCGAGGACGGCTCTATTTTCAAGAAGGGGAGGATGATGAGGACATGACTACCTTGGATACGACCAAAAAAATTGCATACATGCATATTTGTCAGGTGATTTCTAGTGCAAATTATTCAATAATCTATATATGTTATCCAGGTGTATGGGATATTTGCACAATCCACATATGAAGATAGGGGAAAGGACAAGTTTAGGTTCTGTTCAAAAAGTCCTCTCACGTCACTTTTGGGCCAAGGGAAGATAGAGTCCAAGTCTCTCACGTTCTGGATTCAGATTCAGACTGCACAGACATACCTGACTCAAAACGCCAACAACTTTTTCATACGGACTCCGAATTGGGTGACTCTATTTTTTGTTGGTAAGTAGATTTCGTCCTCTTTCCAACCCAATTGGATTCACCTTTAAATTCGTCCGGAGCGTTGAGATATGGACGAAACAATCTGACGCTGCAGCAGAATCCGAGTCAAACAACAACTCCAAAGGTGTTGCATCACCTCCACTTGGGCCCATGAGCTTTGTACGACCTAGGGTTGGTTTTAGGCTGCCTTGGGATGTCCGTCCTCCTCCTTGGCCTCCACCCCTTCCTCCTATATATGTAGATCCATCTGGTAGCTTTTTCATTGGGATTTGTTTAGTTAAAAGTTAGCCATTGCAACTTCGTGTACTTCGTTTGTGTCCAACGACCAGACCAAGACCGCTTACGGATCCCCACCATTTATCAATACTTCATCCATATTCGCAATATTCAGATTGCATTATCATATTCTTGCTAGTTCTTCGATTGCTTGCAGGAATAGACCTTCGTGGTCAGGTTGATTGTGCTCCGGCGTGGTCAATAACCTCTCGGAATTGGTTTAGCGATTGCTAAGGCGCAACGTCGTGCACGTTTGTAGTCGTATCGTCAAAGTCGACTCCACCAAATCGATAGTTATCATCTCATCGAAAATCGGGACACCTTTGTCTCTATCAGTCAATCACCCATCTCGCTACCACCCTCACGTTTTCACCAGCGGATGCATTATTCTTGGAGCATAAAGTACATAACAGTTCATCCTCACTCCATTTATGCACCCGAAAAATTATAGGTCATTCCGAGTTGTGCAAGATGGCTCATCGGTGCGATCAACTTACCTTGAAAGTTGTATTCACGGTCTGTCCCGCGATGTTGTATCCATAAACCGGCAACAATTTTGCCACAAAAACTCCATTGGATCTCCATGACCCGCCAAAACAATCACAACCAAAAGTTGTATGCGCCCGTAAACCACTCGCGGGGTTCGTCAACATTTTGGCCACAAGATCCGGCTTGTAAAATCTAGTTCCGGACGATTTTATGCTTGAAGTATACTCTGCCACCCACTACCACCCTTCCGTGAGTTCACCTACGGACTGAAATATGGATAATAACATATAAAACAATGCACCATCCTTCCATTACAAACTAGAAAGACTACATGTTCAGTCACGACACAAGGAGGAGGCTCTTCGTCATATCGAAACCCAAGAATTGATGCTTTGCATGGTCAATCACCCATCTCGCTACCACCCTCATGTTTTCACAAGCGGATGCATTATTGTTGGATCATAAAGTACATAACAGTTCATCATCACTCCATTTATGGACTCGAAAAATTATAGGTCATTCCGAGTTGTGCAAGATGCCTCGTCGGTGCGATCAACTTACCTTGAAAGTTGTATTCACAGTCTGTCCCGCGATGTTGTATCCATAAACTGGCAACAATTTGGCCACAAAAACTCCATTGGATCTCCATGACCTGCCAAAACAATCAGAACCAAAAGTTGTATGCGCCCGTAACCCACTCGCGGGGTTCGTCAACATTTCGGACACAAGATCCGGCTTGTAACATTGAGTTCCGGGCGATTTTATGCTTGAAGTATACTCTGCCACCCTCTACCAACCTTCCGTGAGTTCACCTACGGACTGAAATATGGAAAATAATATATAGAACAATGCACCATCCTGCCATTACAAACTAGAAAGGCTACATGTTCAGTCACGACACAAGGAGGAGGCTCTTCGTCATATCGAAACCCAAGAATTGATGCTTTACATGGTCAATCACCCATCTCCCTACCACCCTCATGTTTTCACCAGCAGATGCATTATTGTTGGATCATAAAGTACATAACAGTTCATCCTCACTCCATTTATGCACTCGAAAAATTATAGGTCATTCCGAGTTGTGCAAGATGGCTCGTCGGTGCGATCATCTTACCTTGAAACTTGTTTTCACGGTCTGTCCCGCGATGTTGTATCCATAAAACGGCAACAATTTTGCCACAAAAACTCCATTGGAGCTCCATGACCCACCAATACTATCGCAACCAAAAGTTTTATGCGCTCGTAACCCACTCTCGGGCTTCGACAACATTTCAGAGGCAAGATCTGGCTTGTAAAATTGAGTACCAGACGATTTTATGCTTGAGGTATACTCTACCTTTTGGGGCACCATCTTCATGTAGTTGAAGAGGTTCGTGCTTGTTGCCATGGTTGAAGGGGATGGCCCTTGCTTGACCGTCTTGTCGCCGTCTTGTTGTTGGAGGCCCATATGATGTGGCACCTCGTAGCTCGTCTCCATGACCGAAGGGAACTTCCCATGCTCGGCCATCTTCCTTGAGGGGCTTCCGAAGATGGAAGTGTCGCCCTCGCTCGTAGGTGGTCGCCTTGTTGTTGAAGATGTGTATCTAGGCGAACTCACAAGAAGTAGGCGAAGATGTCGTACGTCCAAAGGCGAAGATGCATTGATAGCACTTGGCGAAGATGCCGAAGTGGTTGTTGTAGCCGTAGCTTCGTCTTGGTGGTGCTCGTCTCACGGTCTTCTCTTTTTCTCATGAAGATTGGACTTGGCGTGAAGTAGAGCTTGTTGGGACTTATGCATTTGCGCTTGTGGAGCATCTTCATGAGGATGGTGTCGTTGTCGTACTTGAGCTCGTAGTAGATGTCGTTCGTCGTTGTTGTGCACATGATGCTTGGAGGTGACTTGCCCTTCATGACGATGTGGATCACGAATGTGATGGTGGTCGCCATGGAGATGTGGACGTGGACGACTTGCACTTGCATCGTTTTGGCGCTCCGAAGATGATCGACTTGCTCGCCGCCCCCTTGAGGATGATGAAGGGGAAGAAGACTTGTAGTCGGCCACCATGTCTCGTAGTTGATCCTTTAGCTCACCCAACTTGGTGTCGATGTAGTCCCTTTTCCTTGCTTCGGTGTGGTGTATGTCGATGGCGAGGTTGTCGAGGCGCTCTCGCAAGGTAGATTGTGCGCCTTGCATTTGTCGTTGTAGTCCGAAGATGGACGCTTTGGTGATGTAGTTGTTCACGCCGTCGTTGTTGTCGAAGACCGGAAATGAAATGCCTTGCCTATCCATCACAAGACTCGAGCAAATATGAGTGGGAGAAAGAGAAGAACTATACCAAATGTACCTTGACCAATGTTGAAAATGGATCAATGATCAC
Source organism: Triticum aestivum (assembly GCF_018294505.1). Classification (NCBI taxonomy): domain Eukaryota; kingdom Viridiplantae; phylum Streptophyta; class Magnoliopsida; order Poales; family Poaceae; genus Triticum; species Triticum aestivum. The sequence goes on from NC_057796.1 coordinate 154,956,815, forward strand.
TCAATGTGTAACAAGGAAATAGCACAATTGGTACCAATTCTTGTCGGTTTCTCACACCTACACAAGTAAGGCTTATGGTGGAGCTTGGTGAGGATAGTGGCACAAAAACTTGATGCAAAATGTTAGCAAGAGTCAATAATGTTGAAAGAGATTCACGAATTCGCAAGTGAAACAAGTAGACAATAGCAATGAATGGCACACGGAAACACACACACGGATAGATAGATGGGGTCATGCAACCAAGGAATGAGCACAAAATGTGGAGTCCACGGAAAACGCTCGTGTTGCACGACTCAAGAGAGACGCTAGCACGATTGCTCAATAGGCGGATACGACACTTGTGCACAACCTATGATAAGAAAAATGGATAAACTTTCTATCCCAAGTATGCTATGTATGTATGGCTCCCGGTGTTTCTCTCAAGATGATCCAAGATGATCGGATATGACAATCTTATGTGCAATGTGGTATGATGCAATGGCACTTGCTTACAAGCTCTTTGCTCTTTCTCTTTTGCTTAAAAGCTTATTCTTTTTTTTATGTATGGCCACTTTTGCACAATGCACAAACCAAGATAGCAATTGTGTATATGCGGAAACAATCTTTGTGACACAAGAGATGATATGATACCAAATATGGTATGGTATGTATGTAATGGAAGGTGTAGACCAATGATCACTAATGTGCACAAGTAATGTTGCCAGCAATACTCAAATGGCTAGCCTCGATGGGAAGTGACGCAAAATAGGCTAGGGGTTATCAATGCAATGTGCAAGGGAATATACAATGGAGGGATACCACGATACCGAGATGATATGGAGGTTACGGTCCGAGGCGATGATGAGTGGCGGTGTTCTTGATGTAGATACCAAGATGATGGAGACTCGTCCCTAAGTAGCCGAAACACCTTAGGAAACGGAAAAACCACAACTCAAAATCTCAAGGACAAAAGTCAAACGGTGGTAGTGGAAAGCGGTGGTGGTTTTGCGGAAGCCCAATGGGATTGTGGAAATGTAATGATGGGGTTTGGAGAACACAATGCGGAAGTGGAGGGTAAGGTGGTGGATTATACACGGTGTGGGAGTTGGAAGCACGGTCCCTAAGTAGCCGAAACACCTTAGGAGACACAACTCACAACAAAAAAGAACTTGGGTTAAGTTGGGGTGATGGAAGTGTATGGTGGGCAAACCTATGCGTAAGTTATGGTGGTGGTTGATGAAGAAGTAACTGTCCCTAAGTAGCTGAAACACCTTAGGAGACTCAAATCACAACTCACAACCACTAATGCTAAGGGGTATCAAAATGGGTTAGGTTGCGGAAGTTGGTGGTGGCAATGCGGAAGTTATGGTGGAAGCCCTAGGCAAAGATGCCAAAGTTCCAAAACATTGACGGAGTCAAATGGTGATTGGACCTATCTAGAGGGATAGAGGATGTCAATAGCTACTCAACGAGCTAAAGAACGCGAAAATCGGACTCCGGATGAATTGGTTATGGACAAAACGGTGAAACGGTGATGGCTGAAATCCCAGGGGCCGGACATCCGGGGGTTTGGCCAGATTTCCGGGACCTGATGTCCAGAACCGTGCGCGAAAATGCGCTCCAGGAGCCGGATGTCCGGGGCACGGGCCGGATGTGCGTGGGCCAGATGTCCTGGGCTACGGGCCGGATGTCCGGGCTCCAAATCCGAGGATGAACTCGAGGAACTCGATTTTTGGGGCAGAAATTGATGATTTCGGGGGCAAAATTGCGGAGATTTCGTGGATGGAAAGTGGGGAAAATTGGGGGAATGCTAGATCCACTAGTAACAAAGCAAATCCTTGGATCAAAAATCAACAAAACATCATCAAACCAACAAATCACAAAAAATATTGGGGGCTATTTTTGGTGGGGATTTTTCGAATTTGGGACAAAATCAACAAAACTTGGCTAGAAAACACAACGGGGAGGCTCCAAAATCATGATCATCGTGGCTCATGATACCAAGATGATGTAGGGTGGAACCCTAGGTGGCCGATCTTTCACGAAAGGAGCGGATCCCTACGAAGAATGCGATGAACACGAGGGGAAACACGAGAGAAATCACTCAACCAACAAGAATAGATCACACATGCGCCAGATCTATGAACACAAAGGTGAGATACAAGATCCAAATCCAACAAAGGACGATACAAAGGTAACCGGTTCTTCTCCGTGAGGAGGTCTTGATGGGGGTCTTCTCCGTGAGGAGGTCTTGAATCCAAGGTGGATCGTCTCCGTAGAGGGGCCGCGGTCTCTCTCGTGGAGTAGATCCGGTATGGATGAGCAAAGCTCTATCTCTAAATGAGCTAATCCTTTGCTAACCCTAACTAGGAGGAGGTGGGGGAGTATATATAGTCTAAGGGATGAAGGGGTACATGGGCCGTGGCCCAGATGCGTTGCACGCAGGCAGGGAGGGGCCGGATGTCCGGTCGTCGGGCCGGATGTCCGGGCCTTCGCGAGGTGCCAGATGTCCGGGCTAGCGGGGTGGATGTCCGGGCTGGAGTGGCCGGTCTCGGAGCTCTCTGGATAGGCGGGGTCCGGATGTCCGGGCTGGGGGCCGGATGTACGGCGGCTCGGAAAGAGCCGGATGTCCGGGCTGACGGGGTTCAGCTTTGGGTGCGTTCTGTGATGGGCGCCGGATTTCCGGGGGTCGGGCCGGATGTCCGGGCTGGGCCGGATGTCCGGGGCCTGTAGCAGCTATCTCTTCTTCCTTCTCCTTCCTTTTCTTAAGTGCATGCTTGGCCTTGGTCCTTGGGTTCTCCATGGTCTCCTCAGGTGTACCTCAGTATGAACAAGGTCCGCGCTTGAAGTAGCATCCATGTCTTGCATGCGGAAAGGGAATATTCGAAAAGGAGCGAGTTCACCTTAGGTCCAATGGTGTAGGCTCTAGTGTACATGGGGATGATCGTCGGATGCTCCGCATCACATCGAGAATGAGGTTAACTCTCTATCGTCCTTTGTATCATCCTTTGTATCGTCCTTTGTTGGACTTAGATCTTGTATCTCACCTTTGTGTTTATCGATCTAGCGCATGTGTGATCTATTCTTGTTGGTTGAGTGATTTCTCTCGTGTTTACCCTTGTTATCCCCTCGTGTTCTTCGTGTTCCTCATTAGGATCCGCTCCTTTCATGAAAGATCGACCATCTAGGGTTCTACCCTACATCATCTTGGTATCATGAGCCACGTTAATCATGATTTCGGAGCCTCCCCTCTTCGTTTTCTAGCTTGATTTTGTTGTTTTTGTCCTAAATTCGAAAATCCCCACCAAAAATAGCCCCAAAATTGTTTTGTGATCTGTTGGTGTGATGAAGTTTTGTTGGATTTGATCCATGGATTTCCTTGGTTTCGAGTGGATCTAGCATCTCCCCAAGTTTCCCCACTTTCCATCCACGAAATCCCTCTAATTTTCAGCTCGAAATCATCCATTTCCGCCACAAGTTTGTCCCGACACCAGCGGTACTTCCGCCCACACCTAGCGGTACTACCGCTGAGCTCCAGGAGCGGCACAACCGCTCTCCCAACCGGTACTACCGCCCCTCCCAGGTTTCAGCCGCAGCTGATTGACAGTTTTGACCATAACTTCCACATCCGGAGTCCGATTTTCGCGTTCTATAGCTCGTTGATTAGCTATTGACATCCCCCATCCACATAGAAGGGTTCCAACACAATTTTACACCTTCAAACGTTTCTCATTTTGGGCATCTTTGCCTAGGCCCTCCACCATATCCTCCGCATAACACCACCGCTTTCCGCAAACAATCTCATTTCCGCATTGCCAACTTCAATACCACCATTTTAACTTTGGTTTAGAGAATTTGAGTTGTGGTTCATCGTTTCCTAGGGTGTTTCGGCTAACTAGGAACGGTTCGACATCGACATCACCGCCGCTCATCTTCGCCAAGGACTACTACGAACGACTACATCACCTTGGTATCATCTTGGTATCGTGATATCATCATACTTCCTTGCAATTGCATTGATAACCCCATAGCCTTACTTTTGCGTCACATACCCATCGAGACTAGCCTTTGAGTATTGCCGACAACGTTACTTGTGCACATTAGTGATCATAGCCCCATTACATACATACCATATCATCTTGGTTCATACCTTGGTATCATCACTTGTGACACAAAGTTGAAAACGCATATACTCAATTGCTATCTTGGTTCGTGCAACATTGCATGAGAAAAGAGCTCAAACAACAAAGAGCCAAACATGCTTTTAAGCAAAAAGAAGAGATAAGCAAAGAGCTTATAAGCAAGAACCATAGCATCATACAACATTAAGATTGTCATACTCGATCATCTTGGATCAAAGCATAGAAACATCATACATATAGCATACTTGGGATAGAAGTCGTTGCATTTTTGCTTAGTAGGTTGTGCACAAGTTCGTATCCGCCTATTGTGCAATCGTGCTAGCGTCTCTCTAGTGTTGTGCAACAAGAACATTTTCGTGGATTTCACATTTTGGCTCATTCCTTGGTTGCACGACCCCATCATTATCTATTTGCGTGTGTGTTTTCGTGTACCATATCTTGCTATTAGTCTACTTGTTGCATTTGCAAATTTGTGAATCTTTTCCAACATTATTGAAGCTCACTAACAATTGCATCAAATTTTGTGCCACCATCCTAACCAAGCTCCACCATAAGCTTTTACTTATGTAGGTGTGAGAAACCGACAAGAATTGGTACCAATTGTGTTATTTCCTTGTTACACATTGGAGTGATCTTTGATCCATCTTCAACATCGGTCAAGGTACATTTGGTATTGGTTCTTCTCTTTCTCCCACTCACATATATTTGTTTGGAATGATGGATAGGCCAAGTACTTCTACCATCCCACTCTTCTTGGAGCAAGACGACGACATGTCATCCTACGTCACCAAGAGCCACCTCTTTGGTGCCCAACGAGCTTTGCATCAAGAGCAACAAGCAATGAGCGACCGCATCGACAACCTCGCCACCGACTTGCGACTCTCCGAGCAACATACAAGAGACTTCTTCGACAACAAGCTCGATGAACACAAGCACAAGAATGATGCTAGAATGGACGAGATTCGTGCCTTGTTGGTCAACCACTCTTCTACCACTTCGTCCTACTCAAGAAGGAGCCACTCAAGTCGACACTCCGACGACACTATCTCCGGCTCAAGTACCCCGACATCGAACACTCTTCGTCGTGCCGCGCGTCAAGATCGTCAAGCAAACCGCAATCCTCTACACGACACCTACTCTCAAGAGCATCGACAACGTCAAACCCAAGCTGCATTCGCGCAAGCACAAGAACGGCAACGCCAACGACAACAAGAACAAGGGGATCATGCGCGACAACATCAAGATGCACAAGACGCCGAGGCACAACGTCAAGAACAACAACTATGTGAAGCTCAAGTGCTTGAAGCGCAACGTGCCCTTCGAGATTCGAGTCGAGCCGTAGCCAACCGAGGCCGACAAGCTCGTGAGCATCAAGAAGCGCTTCACGATGAAGCTCAAGAGAGGATTTTCCAAGCACGTGTGGATCGACAAGCTCCTCCACAAGCTCGACAAGCTCCTCCACAAGCTCGACAAGAACATCAAGTCCATCGAGAGCTTGAAGACACTGGACCTCCTCCAAGACAAGAGCAACATGAGGTCGACAACCCTCCTCGCCAAGAGCAACATGAGGTCAACAACCCTCCTCGCCAAGAGCAACATGAGATTGTCAATAATCAACGACATGGGCGTCGTCATCCCCGACCCCAACACAATGAAGAGCAACGATATGGCCAGCTAAAGTTCACCATGCCCAAGTTCATCGGTAGCAATGATCCCGAAGAGTACATCTCATGGGCATTGAAGGTCGACAAAATCTTCCGCTTGCACAACTACGAAGAAGAGAAGAAGTGGCATCCCTTGAATTCCGAGACTACGTCCTCATTTGGTGGGAACAAGTCATTGAGCACCGAGAGGCCAAAGGTGAGCCGCCAATTACCACTTGGACGGAAATGAAGGATGTCATGGGAGCACGATTCGTGCCAAACTACTACAACCACGACCTCTTCAAGAAACTTCAACTCCTCAGGCAAGGAACCATGAGCGTTGAAGAGTACTACAAGCAAATGGAGATTGCCATGATAAGAGCCAATGTCACGGAAGATGATGAGCAAACAATGGCACGTTTCTTGAATGGACTCAATCATCCTATCCAGAAGATTGCCGGCTTCCAACCATACTCGAACCTCATCGAGCTAGTGCATCAAGCTACCAAAGCGGAACGTCAAGTGCAAGATGACTTCAAGTACGCCAAGTACTCATCCAAGTCCTATGGCTTCTCCAACAATCAAGCGTCAACGACTCCACCACCTTCTTCCTCAACCAAGCCATCTACAAGCAACGGCGACAAGTCAAGTTACAAGAAAACTTCGACAAGCTCAAGTCGTCCTCCTATAACAAGCAACTTCAAGCTGAGAACTTCATCATCATCTACCCCAACCGATGAGACCATCAAGACAAGTTCCTTCAAATGCTTCACATGCGGCGGCCGAGGCCACAAGTCCTTCGAGTGCACAAACAAGCGCACCATGATCCTCAACGACGACGGAACCTATGACTCAATGAGTGAAGGAGAAATGGAAGCCCTTGAGCAAGTGGCCATGCACCGGCAAGTGAACAATGAAGATGAAGATGATCAAATCTTTTGTGATGAAGATTCAAGTCCCGCTCTTGTTGTCTCCAAGGTCTTGACTCTTCAACATCAACAAGATGAAGATCAAAGGTGCCATATTTTCCACACCAAGGCCGGAATCAATGGAAGGTCCGTCAAGGTCATCATCGATCGAGGGAGTTGCCGTAACTTAGCATGTGATGAACTATGCTCCAAACTCCAATTGGTCAAGATGAAGCACCCACACCCTTACAAGGTTCAATGGCTAAGCGACAACGGCACCATCCAAGTCGAGCATAGGGTACAAGTCTCTTTCAAGATCGGAGCCTACGAAGACACTTTGGAGTGTGATGTCCGTCCGATGACCGTTTGCCACCTCCTTCTTGGACGGCCATGGCAATTTGACCGAGGTGTCATCCACAACGGGCGCACAAACCAATTTAGCTTCAAGATGAAAGGGAAGGAGTTTGTGCTACGACCTATGTCTCTAGGCCAAGTGTTCGCCGACAAGCAAGCCACCCATCATGGAGAGAGTAGTGCGAGAGCGAACCACCAAAAAGAGAGTGAGCGCCACAAGCCAAAATTGAGTGCCTCGACGATGAACGACAAGAAAAACTTAGTTCTATTTGCCACCAAATGTGAGATGAGAGAAGTGTGTGAGAACCCATCAAGTGTCCTACACTATGTCCTTTTGTACAAGGATGAGGCACCAAAAACTAACACCTCTCACAATCTACCTTCGGTGTTATCTTCTCTATTGCAGGAATTCCAAGATGTTTTCCCCGACGAGCTACCTCCAGGTCTACCTCCACTACGAGGCATTGAGCACCGCATCGACCTCATCCCCGGAGCACCTCTTCCAAACAAGGCCCCATACCGCGTCAACCCCGAAGAAACAAAAGAAATACAAAGGCAAGTACAACATATCATCGACCATGGACATGTGCGTGAAAGTTTGAGCCCATGTGCCGTTCCGGTCATTCTTGTGCCAAAAAGAGATGGTAGCTTTCGCATGTGTTCCGATTGTAGACCCATCAATGCTATCACCGTTCGCTATAGGTACCCCATTCCACGCCTTGACGATATGCTAGATGAACTTAGCGGTGCCACTATCTTTTCCAAAATTGATCTTAAAAGTGGTTACTATCAAATACACATACAAGAGGGTGATGAATGGAAAACTACTTTCAAAACAAAGTTTGGTTTGTATGAGTGATTAGTCATGCCTATGGGTTTATCGGAAGCACCCGATAATTTCATGCGTCTTATGCATTATGTGCTTCGACCTTATATTGGTGAATTTGTTGTTGTCTACTTCGATGATATCCTTGTTTCTAGCAAATCTCTCAAAGAGCATGTCACCCACCTTCACACCGTGCTACAAACTCTTCGAAAAGAGCAACTTTATGCTAATATGGAAAAATGCCTTTTTGGTGTTGATAAGCTTGTTTTCTTGGGTTTTGTTGATGAATCTAAGATCAATGCTATTAAAACTTGGCCCCAACCAACCAATTTGCAACAAGTGCGTAGTTTCCTTGGTTTAGCCGGTTTCTACCGTAGATTTCTGAAGGATTTTAGCACTATTGCGTCTCCTTTAGATGCTTTGAGCAAGAAGAATGCAACATTTGTTTCGGGACAATCTCAAGATAGCGCATTCAATGAGCTTAAGAATTTGCTTACTCATGCTCCCGTGCTTGCATTACCCAACTTTGACAAACCTTTTGAAATTCATTGCGATGCTAGTGGTAATGGCATAGGAGGTGTGTTGATGCAAGAGAAGCGCCCCATAGCATATTTTAGTGAGAAACTTTCCGGAGCGCAACTCAATTACCCCATCTATGACAAAGAATTATATGCTTTAGTCTGAGTTTTGCATGAATGGGAACATTACCTTCGCCCTCATGAATTCATCATCCACATTGATCATGAAGCACTTAAATATTTTAAGGGTCAAACTAAGTTGAACAAGCGTCATGCTAAGTGGAGTGAATTTATTGAGTCTTTTCCTTATGTCATCAAGTATATTAAAGGTAAGGAAAATGTCGTGGCGGATGCACTTTCCCGTATATGCATGCTTGTTACTCAACTTGAATTGAATGTCATTGGCTTTGAGCACATAAAAGACTTGTATGAGTATGACCCTACTTTTGCCATTCCTTATGCCAAATGTTTGACGCATACATCTTGGGAACGCTATTACATCAAAGATGGATATCTTATGAGAGCTAACAAACTTTGCATCCCCGAGTCTTCTCTTCGTTTGTTGCTTTTGCAAGAATCTCATGGAGGAGGACTAATGGGACATTTTGGACGTGACAAGACCCTTGCTATGCTCTCCAAGAACTACTTTTGGCCTAAGATGTTTCGCGACGTCAACCGCTTCACCAATCGATGCTCTACATGTCGCAAAGCTAAGTCTAAAGCTCAATCTCATGGCCTTTACATGCCACTTCCAATTCCATATCAACCATGGGAAGATATTAGCATGGAATTTGTGCTTGGTTTTCCTAGAACTAGAAATGGCAAGGATTCCGTTTTTGTTGTTGTGGACCGATTCTCCAAAATGGCTCATTTCATTCCTTGCAACAAGATAGACAATGCTTCACATGTTGCCAATCTCTTTTGTAGGGAAATCTTGCGACTTCATGGAGTGCCAAAGACAATTGTCTCGGACCGCGACGTCAAGTTTTTGAGTTACTTTTGGAAGACTTTATGCGCCAAGCTCGGAATCAAGCAACTATTCTCCACGGCATACCATCCACAAACCGACGGCCAAACGGACGTGACGAACCGTACACTCTCCACTCTACTACGCGTGTTGATAAAGAAGAACATCAAGGAGTGGGAGTAGTGCCTACCTATCGCCGAGTACGCCTACAACTGTGCAAGACATTCGACTACCGGCAAGTCCCCTTTCGAGGTCGTTTACGGTTTCAACCCGTTGTCCCCATTGGACATTCTTCCTCTACCTCTACAAGAGCGCACGGACATGGACGCGAGTGCCCGAGTCAACCACCTCAAGAAGATGCATGAAGACACAAGGCACACCATCGAGCGCCAAGTACAGCGACTCGCGACCAAGCTCAACGTCAACAAGCAACCCATGATATTCAACATTGGAGATCTTGTGTGGCTACACCTTCGCAAGGACCGCTTCCCCAACGAACGCAAGTCCAAACTTCTACCACGAGCGGATGGAACCTTCAAGGTGCTTGCACGCTACAACAACAACGCATACAAGATCAACATCCCACGCGACAAGTACAACGTGAGCGACGTCTTCAACGTCAAGGATCTCTCGCCCTACCATGGTGTTGAAGATCTTGATCCGAGGTCGGATCTTTTGCAAAGGGGGGGAGATGATGCGGAGCATCCCAAGGCCATCCCCATGGACCTACCTACATCTCCCACGACACCACTTGGACCAATGACAAGAGCCCATGCGAGAGCCATTGAGAACGAGGTTAACTCTCTCCTTGTTGAACTCCCCTTTGACCCACTTGAGACATGGCTACTACCTCAAACGGAGATGCTTTGTGTGCTTAGGTACCATGTAAGCAACCAAGGGGAAGGAATGGTAAAAGATGGACATCAAGAGCATGGAGACAATCTGCCCAGCCGAGAAGGACCGGAACAACCGCCCAACTACCGCCCGAGCGAAACAACCGGCCGACTACCGTCAAACAACCGGTCCACCTTCTATGATCGCGCGGTGCAAGGCCGGTACTGCACCGGATGTACCAGTAACTACCAAAAGACCGGTACTACCGCCCAGACAACCGATACAACCGCCGGCCCCTTCGACGTTCACCTCCAGAAGCCAGCGCCTGACCTCCCAGCGGTACTACCGCCCTCCATGTCCGGTACTTCCGCCCTACATGAGCTCCAAGCGGAACAACCGCCCCCATGACCGGTACTACCGGCCTGCCTGTGCGGAGTGAAAGGGTTAACGACCCGTGTAACCCCAACTTACCCCTTTACTATAAGTACTCGCCCCTAGCTCCGAATTAGGTTCAGCAAAGGATTAGGTCATGTTTATGTGAGAGCTTTCCTCATCCACTTGGTTACCTTCTCCTCGGAGACATGCCTCCATCGGAGAAGATCCTTCCAAGTGGATTCAAGACCCCCTCTTGGGTGGCCCCATCAAGACCTCCTCACGGAGAAGAACCGGTTACCTTTGTATCATCCTTTGTTGGACTTGGATCTTGTATCTCACCTTTGTGCTTATCGATCTAGCGCATGTGTGATCTATTCTTGTTGGTTGAGTGATTTCTCTCGTGTTTCTCTCATGTTTCCCCTCGTTATCCCCTCGTGTTCTTCGTGTCCCTCATTGGGATCCGCTCCTTTCGTGAAAGATCGGCCATCTAGGGTTCTACCCTACATCAAAAGTTGTATTCACGGTCTGTCCCGTGATGTTGTATCCATAAACCGGCAACAATTTTGCCACCAAAACTCCATTGGATCTCCATGACCCGCCAAAACAATCACAACCAAAAGTTGTATGCGCCCATAACCCACATGCGGGGTTCGTCAACATTTCGGACACAAGATTCGGCTTGTAAAATTGAGTTCCGGACGATTTTATGCTTGAAGTATACTCTGCCACCCTCTACCACCCTTCCGTGAGTTCACCTACGGACTGATATATGGACAATAACATATAGAACAATGCACCATCCTTCCATTACACACTAGAAAGACTGCAGGTTCAGTCACGACACAAGGAGGAGGCTCTTCGTTGCATCGAAACCCAAGAATTGATGCTTTACATGGTCTATCACCCATCTCGGTACCACCCTCACGTTTTCACCAGCGGATGCATTATTCTTGGATCATAAAGTACATAACAGTTCATCCTCACTCCATTTATGCACTCGAAAAATTATAGGTCATTCCGAGTTGGGCAAGATAGCTCGTCGGTGTGATGATCTTACCTTGAAAGATGTATTCACGGTCTGTCCTGCGATGTTGTATCCATAAAACGGCAACAATTTTGACACAAAAACTTCTTTGGAGCTCCATGAACCGCCAATACTATCACAACCAAAAGTTTTATGCGCCCGTAACCCACTCTCAGGCTTCAACAACAATTCGGAGGCAAGATCCGGCTTGTAAAGTTGAGTTCTAGACAATTTTATGCTTGAGGTATACTCTGCCACCCTCTACCACCCTTCCGTGAGCTCACCTACGGACTGATATATGGACAATAACATATAGAAAAATGCACCATCCTACCATTACAAACTAGAAAGACTACATGTTCAGTCACGACACAAGGAGGAGGCTCTTCGTCACATCGAAACCCAAGAATTGATGCTTTACATGGTCAATCACCCATCTCGCTACCACCCTCACGTTTGCACCAGCGGATGCATTATTCTTGGAGCATAAAGTACATAACAGTTCATCCTCACTCCATTTATGCCCCCAAAAAATTATAGGTCATTCCGAGTTGTGCAAGATGGCTCGTCGGTGCGATCAACTTACCTTGAAAGTCGTATTCACGGTCTGTCCCGCGATGTTGGATCCATAAACCGGCAACAATTTTGCCACAAAAACTCCATTGGATCTCCATGACCCGCCAAAACAATCACAACCAAAAGTTGTATGCGCCCGTAACCCACTCGCGGGGTTCGTCAACATTTCGGACACAAGATCCGGCTTGTAAACTTGAGTTCCGGATGATTTTATGCTTGAAGTATACTCTGCCACCCTCTACCACCCTTCCGTGAGTTCACCTATGGACTGAATATGGACAATAACATATAGAACAATGCACCATCCTTCCATTACACACTAGAAAGACTACAGGTTCAGTCACGACACAAGGGGGAGGCTCTTCGTTGCATCGACAGCGAAGAATTGATGTTTAGATGGTCTATCACCCATCTCGCTGCCACACTCACGTTTTCACCAGCGAATGCATTATTATTGGATCATAGAGTACATAATAGTTCATCCTGACTCCATTTATGCACTCGAAAAATTATAGGTCATTCCGAGTTGTGCAAGATGAATCGTCGGTGCGATCATCTTACCTTTAAAGTTGTATTGACGGTCTGTCCCGCGATGTTCTATCCATAAAACGGCAACATTTTTCCCACAAAAACCCCATTGGTGCTCCATGACCCGCCAGTACCATCACAACCAAAAGTTTTATGCGCCCGTAACCCACTCTCAGGCTTTGACAGCATTTCAGAGGCAAGATCCGGCTTGTAAAATTGAGTTCCAGACGATTTTATGCTTGAGGTATACTGTACCACCCTCTACAACCCTTCCGTGACCTCACCTACGGACTGATATATGGACAATAACATATAAAACAATGCTCGATCCTTCCATTACAAACTAGAAAGACTACATGTTCAGTCACGACACAAGGAGGAGGTCTTCGTCACATCGAAACCCAAGAATTGATGCTTTACATGGTCAATCACCCATCTCGCTACCACCCTCACGTTTTCACCAGCGGATGCATTATTCTTGGAGCTTAAAGTACATAACAGTTCATCCTCACTCCATTTATGCACCCGAAAAATTATAGGTCATTCCGAGTTGTGCAAGATGGCTCGTCGGTGCGATCAAATTACCTTGAAAGTTGTATTCACGGTCTGTCCCGCGATGTTGTATCCATAAACCGGCAACAATTTTGCCACCAAAACTCCATTGGATCTCCATGACCCGCCAAAACAATCACAACCAAAAGTTGTATGCGCCCGTAACCCACATGCGGGGTTCATCAACATTTCAGACACAAGATTCGGCTTGTAAAATTGAGTTCCGGACGATTTTATGCTTGAAGTATACTCTGCCACCCTCTACTACCCTTCCGTGAGTTCACCTACGGACTGATATATGGACAATAACATATAGAACAATGCACCATCCTTCCATTACACACTAGAAAGACTACAGGTTCAGTCACGACACAAGGAGGAGGCTCTTCGTTGCATCGAAACCCAAGAATTTATGCTTTACATGGTCTATCACCCATCTCGGTACCACCCTCATGTTTTCACCAGCGGATGCATTTTTCTTGGATCATAAAGTACATAACAGTTCATCCTCACTCCATTTATGCACTCAAAAAATTATAGGTCATTCCGAGTTGGGCAAGATGGCTCATCGGTGCGATCATCTTACCTTGAAAGATGTATTCACGGTTGGTCCCGCGATGTTGTATCCATAAAACGGCAACGATTTTGCCACAAAAACTCCTTTGGAGCTCCATGACCCGCCAATACTATCACAACCAAAAGTTTTATGCGCCCGTAACCCACTCTCAGGCTTCAACAACAATTCGGAGGCAAGATCCGGCTTGTAAAATTGAGTTCTAAACAATTTTATGCTTGAGGTATACTCTGCCACCACCTACCACCCTTCCGTGAGCTCACCTACGGACTGATATATGGACAATGACATATAGCACAATGCACGATCCTTCCATTAAAACTAGAAAGACTACATGTTCAGTCACGACACAAGGAGAGGCCCTTCGTCACATCGAAACCCAAGAATTGATGCTTTACATGGTCAATCACCCATCTCGCTACCACCCTCACGTTTTCACCAGCGGATGCATTATTCTTGGAGCATAAAGTACATAACAATTCATCCTCACTCCATTTATGCACCCAAAAACTTATAGGTCATTCCGAGTTGTGCAAGATGGCTCGTCGGTGCGATCAACTTACCTTGAAAGTTGTATTCACGGTCTGTCCCGCGATGTTGGATCCATAAACCGACAACAATTTTGCCACAAAAACTCCATTGGATCTCCATGACCCGCCAATACAATCACAACCAAAAGTTGTATGCGCCCGTAACCCACTCACGTGGTTCGTCAACATTTCGGAGACAAGATCCGGCTTGTAAACTTGAGTTCCAGACGATTTTATGCTTGAACTATACTCTGCCACCCTCTACCACCCTTCCGTGAGTTCACCTATGGACTGAATATGCACAATAACATATAGAACAATGCACCATCCTTCCATTACACACTAGAAAGACTACAGGTTCAGTCACGACACAAGGGGGAGGCTCTTCGTTGCATCGAAACCGAAGAATTGATGTTTACATGGTCTATCGCCCATCTCGCTACCACCCTCACGTTTTCACCAGAGGGAGCATTATTTTTGGATCATAAAGTACATAACAGTTCATCCTCACTCCATTTATGCACTCGAAAAATTATAGGTCATTCCGAGTTGTGCAAGATGGCTCGTCGGTGCGATCATCTTACCTTGAAAGTTGTATTCACGGTCTGTCCCGCGATATTGTATCCATAAAACGGCAACATCTCCGTTGGAGTGAATAGAACGAAGAATGAAACCAACATCTCCTACCATAAATGAATTTTAAAGAGCATCCTTACGAAGTAGGATTGAACGGAGTTGTTGGAAAACCAACAACGAAAAGAACAAGTTTGTTGTGGGCTTATGGAACACATCTCAAAATTATGAGGTGACAACCCGCCACTAACGGAAACAATTGCTTGCTTGAGATCAACGAAGAGATGAAAACTTCTCTCGCCGAGAGGATAGGAGAAAACTTGTATCATTGATAAGCACCATAATAGCAACATTCCTTAGGGAAGGCTTTAGGTGAAATATGACACAAGATAAATCTAACGAAGAGATTGGTGGATTTAAAATATCTCATTCTTGACAACATGTGAATCATGAAACGCGAACTCAAATTGTCAAGAATGACATAACACCACCTCAAATGATAAGGTAGGACGAATTGCACTTCAGAATGCAAGATGAAGAATGCTTGAACTCCTCAAAACAAAACATGTGTAGAACACCATGTTTATCTTTGAGTATAGCTTGGCGGATCATAACTTCGAGAGAATTCTTTAAGAACAATTGAAGAATGAAAGGAATCCTTGATGAGCCACCATGTTGATCCTCCATGAAGATCTCCGATAATAAAAGAATGATCAAACGAAAGGGAAAGTTGAAAAGAACTCCGGGAGAAGCCTTGCAATGATTAGATGAAGCTTTGAAATGATATAATTGAAATAACTTGGAGCTCCGGAAAATAAAGATGAAGCAACTCGAACCGAGAATGTGATATGATGAACAACACCGGAAAGAAGAAATTAATCACTTGGATGAAACAAGAACAAGAATTATGTTATGCGTATACTTCACCAATTTAAATTGATGACAAGCAATGGATTTTGGCATACTACTTATTCTCGTAGAAAGGATTAAGAGAGACATAGCGCAAACTTGAATAAGGTCTTGATGGAACCACCGGTGGGATTTGGAAACAACGAATGAATTAATATGATAGCCAAGAAAGAGAACTCTTGAACGAACCACCGTAAGAATTGGAAATGAAAGTAGCAAAGGCGCAATTCACCGGGAAGAATTAGAAAACGAATAAAGATACTTGACAGAATTTAGATACATTAGAACAAAGAGATCATGAACTGATTAGAGGATACTTGAATGATGCACCGGTAAGATTTGGAGAATGAGATCTGAAAGCTGAGAATGAATAATTCTGAGATGATGGGCTCCGGAGAATCAAACTGAAAAGGCTCCTGAAATGCTCCGGATGGGTGAAAAGAATTCTCACAATCGAAAACAATTATGAGAGGATGGCATAAGCTAGAACTATGAATCTTGAAGAGAATGGAGCAAGATTTAAGAGAAACTCTTCTTCGGTCTTCAAATGTTGAGAATGACGATGAGAAAAAACACCATGAATTGTTGAGGTACTCCGGGATGAAAATTAGAAAGATTGAACCAATGATGAAAAGAATGTGAAAAATCTTGGAGAAGGCATTTGACTGATGATAATGCACTCTTACGTCAAACTTTGAAAAGAATTTTTGAAGCTCCAGGAAAATTAGAAGAGTCAGGTAAGATCCTGGGAAAAGACCTGTGGGTTAGGGCCCACGCAAAAGATACACCTTCGAATAATTACTTGAAAAGGAGATAGCACCGGTTGAATTAAATGGCTTGAATGAGGTAACAACCTCGAAATAGTTAGAATTGATGCGGAGTGGAAACACGAATCTTCAGAGATATCTTCAGCACTCCAGAACAAATGAATGGCGAGAAGTGGATGATTAAGAGGTACACCGGCATGAGAAAGCATTTGAAACAAGGACAAGAATACGATCAACACTGAAAGCTTGACTTGAGTCCACCGGAGAAGAAAAAGAACGAAGAGTAATTAACTTGAAGAACATCTTCATGAGAACCACCGGGTAAGAGCATTGACGGAAAAGAATGAAGGGACTTCACATGAATAAAATGGATTCTTGATTAAGAAATCTGGGTCCTTGAAGAAAAGGGTGGGAGGGCGGGAAAACAAAGGCAACTTGGGTCGGATGAAAGGAACACCGTTGAGAAAAAGCTTAGGACTGATCTTGCGAATGTTGGAATGACTGGATGCACTTGAAGAGAAACACGCCGGTTGGAAAGAATTGGGATGACAATATCGATGATCGAAAGGATTAGTATTCACATAGCAATATGAGAACACCGTTTAGGAAAGGTATGGATTCAACATTTGACTTTGAAGCAACTCGAATACCACAAATAAAGCAAAACAAAGGATTTGGCTTGCAGAATAAGCCGGAACAAACATATGATAGAGATTTTGTCCGAAGTTTTTGTGGTGGGGCCCACACGGGCTCGATCGTACAACACCATCATGTACAAGGCAATGCACATGACATACGAAGCGTCCCCGAGTCGGCATAGCCAAGGATTCTTTAAGACACTACGAGACCACTGTAAAACCAACCGTGGAAAGGCGGACCACTAGACGTCGAACCCCAATCTCATATCATGCATCTGTCGGAAAGATATCCTAGGAGCTACTTGAATTCCCACTTATAAACTCTCGAAACTTTCTGGTTATGCAATCAGGTGTTGGGGATACAATATATCTCACCCAAACTAACAATACCTAGATCTAGCTGTATCCATCCTTCAACACATAACCAAGAAACCTTCAGAAATCATTTACCTCAAACTTCGAAAAGCATCTGTTATACGAGTTATGGCAATACTCCCGAACTCCCGCCCCAGTACTGGGTGGCGTCGAGGTGATCTCACCAACAACTGCATAAAAGAGATTTTTGATGTCGGCGAAACTCAGGTATTCCAGAACTGCAACGATAAAATTGTGACGACAACACCTCGGAGCTCAACTCCCCGGGACACTACCACAACCCCTAAATGTCAGGAGGCACCAAGAACAATGTTCTCGTCACAAAACCATCGGAACGATTCCAAGATACCCGCGTGATCCTAAATTTTTTTTTTGTGAAATTTGAGGAGAGGAGAGTCAAAACTTCTACGTTAGGAGGCCTCACCAGAGCGACGAAAGGACTGAGGAGTAAAAAGAATCCTACTCTCCGATATATATAATCCTAAGACTCAAAACATTTTTGTTCTAGACTCAACAACGCCAGCGATTCGATCAAGCAGGGGGCTACTAAGTCGGGGATGGCTCTGATTACCAACTTGTAACGCCCACGATGCGGCTATATCTCCCACGTGTCGAGGAACGACTTAGAGGCATAACCGCATTGTAGGTTTTGTCGCAAGAAGGGTCATCTTCACACAATCCCATGTAATGAACAAGAATGGGATAAAGAGTTGGCTTACAATCGCCACTTCACACAATACATAAATAAATCATACATCAATCAGAGTACACACATAGGTCCGACTACGGAACCAAAAGAAAAGAAGACAACCCCAAATGCTAGATCCCCGATCGTCCCAACTGGGCTCCACTACTGATAATCAGGAAACGAAACATAGTAACGACCAAGGTCCTCGTTGAACTCCCACTTGAGCTCGGTTGCATCACCTGCACTAGTATCCTCGGCACCTGCAACTGTTTGGAACTATCTGTGAGTCACGAGGACTCAGCAATCTCACACCCGCGAGATCAAGACTATTGAAGCTTAAGGGTAGGAAAGGGCAAGGTGGTGAGGTTGCAGCAGCGACTAAGCATATATGGTGGCTAACATATGCAAATAAGAGCGAGAAGAGGAGCAACAGAACGGTCGTCAACTAGTAATGATCAAGAAGTGATCCTGAACTCCTACTTACGTCAAACATAACCCAAAAGCCGTGTTCACTTCCCGGACTCCGCCAAAAAGAGACCATCACGGCTACACACGCGGTTGATGCGTTTTAATTACAGTCAAGTGTCAAGTTCTCTACAATCGGATATTAACAAATTCCCATCTGCCACATAACCGCGGGCACGGCTTTCGAAAGATAATACCCTGCAGGGGGTGTCCCAACTTAGCCCATTATAAGCTCTCACAGTGAACGAAGGATAAACCTTCTCCCAGGAAGACCCGATCATTCTCGGAATCCCGGTTTACAAGACATTTCGACAATGGTAAAACAAGACCAGCAAAGCCGCCCGAATGTGCCGACAAATCCCGATAGGAGCTGCACATATCTCGTTCTCAGGGCACACCGGATGAGCAAGATGTCGGGTTGACATAGACCCTGGTTGCCCAGGGGGCACCGAACATCGCTCGGTTTGGACCAGCACTCGAAGGAGCACTGGCCCGGGGGGGTAAAATAAAGATGACCCTTGAGTCTGCAGAACCCAAGGGAAAAAGGCTTAGGTAGGCAAATGGTAAAACCAAGGTTGGGCCTTGCTGGAGGAGTTTTTATTCAAAGCGAACTGTCAAGGGGGTCCTATAAATCACCCAACCGCGTAAGGAACGCAAAATTAAGGAACATAACACCGGTATGACGGAAACTAGGGCGGCAAGAGTGGAACAAAACACCAGGCATAAGGCCGAGCCTTCCACCCTTTACGAAGTATATAGATGCATTAACTAAGATAAGAGATATTGTGATATCCCAACATATCCATGTTCCAACATGGAACCAACTTAATCTTCACCTGCAACTAGCAACGCTATAAGAGGGGCTGAGCAAAAGCGGTAACATAGCCAAACAACGGTTTGCTAGGAAAGGATGGTTAGAGGCTTGACATGGCAATATGGGAGGCATGATATAACAAGTGGTAGGTAGCGCGGCATAGCAATAGAGCGAACAACTAGCAAGCAAAGATAGAAGTGATTTCGAGGGTATGGTCATCTTGCCTGAGATCCCGCTAGGAAGAAGAACGAGTCCATGAAGAAGACAAACGGATGTAGTTGAACGAATCCTCACAACTCTGGAACGAAACCGAAGCTAACGAGAGAAGCAAACCGGAAAGAAGCAAACAACATAGTAAACAACCATCACATACACATGGCATGATGCACAACCAAGTATGATGCATGTCCGGTTTAATGAGGCATGGCATGGCAAAGTGCATAAACAATACTACAAATTAAATGGAGCTCAATATGCAACGAGTTGCATATTGACGAAACACCACATTCAAGTTATTTAGTTCGCTCTTGTTTATGTACCCAACAATATTAAATGTTGATTAACATGGCAAGAGGTGAGGCATATGAAAACTACCTATCTAGGCAAATTTAAATGAGGCCGGAACAACAGACAACAATTCCGGAAAATCCCCATATGCATATTTTAGATTTGGTACTGTTCTGCCATAAACACAATTTTAATGCTGTTAAACAGCAAAATAAAATGCACCAAGTTAATCTATGCATTTTTCTACCCCATTTACATATATAATTTATTAAAATCCGAGCTACGGTTATTTAGTTATGAAATAAATCATTTTAACATGGCATTTGAGCAAATTTAATCAAACAACAATTTAAACATTTTAAACATGGATGCAAGCAACATATTATGAAACTAGATGAAATTCTGAGCATTTTTCATATATAAAGTTTTAACATATGATGCACTGTTAAAGAGTTATTATATGCATGATGTTTGAGGGTTTTTCTATATAACAGGTAAATCCCTGGATAATAGACAAATTTGTCCCGAGCAGGAAAAAAACATATCGGGCCGAAACTGAGGGAACTGGGCTGCTCACCACGGGCTGAGGCCCAGGTCGGCGGAGAGGGAGGCCGGCTGGGGGATCTAGCAGCGGGTGGCTGGGCCGTGGCCCGGCCAATGAGCGCGTGGGAGGCTGGCCAGTTGCACGATGAGGAGGAGCGCGGTCAACGCGCACGGTCGCGCGGGGCTCGAGCAGTTTGAGCTGGCGGCGGCGCGAAGCAGAGGAGTCCATGGCGCGGCTGTGGACTTGCGGCAAGCGTCAGATCCTTACAAGGAGAGGCATGGGGACACGGATCCGCATGGGGCGACGAGGCAGGTTGGGGCGCCGGTGTCCCGTGGCGGCGATGAAGCGGCGGAACGGCGCCATGGCGCGGCGAAGGGAGCTCATGTTCCTCCTGTACAAGGAGAGGCACTAGACTGAGAGAGAGAGGAGGAGAAATCGAGAGGAAGGAGGGGACCAAGGCAAGGGTCAACGGAGCACGGGCCTGGGCGGCCGTAGTCGACCTCCGGCGAGGCAGGAGGCCTGCTGGTTCTCCCGACGAGCGGCGCGGGGACGAGGTGAGGAAGCGCTCGGGCACCTGCCCGCTGGATTGAGGCCTCGAGGAGCTCCTCTCCTTTGGTGCTGTACACGCATGGGAGCCGGTAGGGGAGGCGGCTGCGAGCAGTGGTTGGCCTGGAGCAGGGGCGCGCAAGGAGCTTCTGCTGGTCTTGGTCGTCGGCGGGGATGAGGCCTCGGGCACGAGGAGATCCACGAGCGGTGCTGGTTGGCCTGGTGCTGAATACGAGGGAGGATTTTTCGATCGGGAAGGATCCCGAGGAAGGAGGAGGGAATGGACAGGGGTGGCGGCTGGCGGCTAGGAGGATCCCTAGAAATTAGGGATTTGGTCTCGGTTTAGACTATATATAGCGAGTGGGTTAGGTTAGGGGATATTTGGTCCGCCCGATCATAATCGGGCGGTCGAGAATAAGTAGGCTAGAGCGTCCAATTGACAAAACGGAGATGTTTTATAGATGTTTGAGGATGATCCAGATCCACTGGTAACGACAGTCTGAGTCAGGTTCGGGGGAGTTTCGGATGCGTGCAAGAGGGTCGATGCATTGTGCAAGGAGGGGTTAGGTGGTTTGACAAGAGGGAACCGAAAACACGGTTGGTCTCGAAAGGGTCAACGAACGCAACGGAGGGAAGCGAGGAGCGGCAACTACGAGCGGATGCAAGCTTTAAAAAAATGACGGCAACGAGGTGCCGATGCAATGCGGATGATGCCATGATGAAATGCAACCAACAAATAAATACACACAACCATCACAAAGAACTTGGAAGGCGTCTGGAGCGTCGGTCTTGGGGCGTTACAAGGGAGCTGCGACAACTTGGCTAGCATGGAGATGGTGGAGAAGCTATCTCTCACCACAAGACCACATCCACATCCTTACTACATCCAATGGTTCAACAACAGCGGCAAGGTTAAGGTAACACGTACTGTTCGTGTGCATTTTAGTATCTCTACATATGCTGATTATGTTGATTGTGATGTGGTACCTATGCAAGCATGTTACTTATTACTTGGTAGACCTTGGCAATTTGATAAAAATTCTGTACACCATTGTAGGAACAATCAGTATACTCTTGTTCATAAGGATACAAATATTACTTTGCTTCCTATGACTCCTGATTCCATTTTGAAAGATGATATTAATAGAGCTAATTAAGCAAAATAGGAGAAAAATAAGAGTGAAAATCAGATTGTGGCAAAAGAATTTGAGCAACAAATGAAGCCTAATAATAAACCATGTAGTGTTGCTTTTGAAATTAAATTGAAAAGTGCATGTTTATGATGCGGAGCATCCTATGGACATCACCATGTCAAGAGTTCGTTTGGCAAGTGACACGTGCGACATCTACTTCACATACGCAAAGGTGAATCATCTCCTTTGCACGTGTTCACTTGACCACATCGAGGATGGTATACTACTTGACACTTCTCCCGTGTGCATGCATAGGTATTGTCGGAGCTTCACGGATGTTGAGGAGGAGTGCAAGCACCAAGGAACAACTACACCATCCGCGAGGGAAGCCTGGAAGCGACTATGGAAGAAGACGGAGCTGCTGAAGCTACAGTGGCCGGACATCTGGGCCAGAGGCCGGACATCCGGCGCCTGTGCAGCCGCCAAGGAGCTGCACCAACAGACGGCCAACAGCATCAGTGGCCGCACATCCCGCGCCAGCCCCGGACATCCGGCCCTTCCCCCGGAAATCCGGCATCGACGATAGAACGCACCCGAAGTTTGGCCACTTCAGCCCAGACATCCGGCCTGAGCCCCGGACATCTGGTGCCTCGCGAAGCCCCGGACATCCGGCCCCCCAGCCCGGACATCCGGCGCCTGCCTGCGCGCAGCCACATGCCAGAGGCCCATGTATCGCTTTCCACTTACCCCTTCAAGGCTTAGACTATAAATAGACATCCCCCTTCTCGATTTCCAGATCACGCGATACTCCGAGTCGTGACAGAGTAGGACTCCCCAACTTCAAAGCCATCCGCAGAAAAAAATAGTTCCAGTTTAAAGAAAAACTAAGTCTGGAAAATTCTGGCTAGGCAGTTTTTAGGACATTTGTAGACTTTTTCGAAAAAATTGTTGCGGAGCAAAAAAAAGAGCAAAAAAATTTAGAGTGTGCTCCTCCCTTGTTTACGTGCAGCGCTGTGATTTTGTTAGTGTTCTAGGCTCGCGTCTCTAGTACGGTCTAGCCTAGGACCAGCACAGTACCGTCGTTGAGCATTTATTCAACTTTGCATCTCTGAATTGATTATTGCTGACCCTTTTTGCTACCATATTATAAGCCTTCCCAGCTCCACATACATATACATCGTGCGTTTGACTCTCCCTGGTAATCGCTCTATCCAAGCTTTGAGAGTTTTGACTACATCGGTTGCCGATCACCGCCTGCTGTTGGGTAAGAACTGGTAAGAATTTGAGATTTGCTTGACGGATTTGTGACACCCACCACCACCACTTGTTAGTAGTCTATAGGATCATATTCTTGTGTGTTTCTATTGCTGCTAACCATGCCAGGATCACAAGCCAATGAGATTGACTGGGAGAACTTAACGAACAAGGAGCTTCATGATAAGTTTCCGCAAATGATGACTGAACAGGTGCAAGATGTGCTGAACAATTTTGAAGAGGCCTTGGAGAAGATCACTGGCCTTGAGAAGACGTTCGAAACAAAGCTCGATAACAGATTTAATGAACTGCTTGCGCGTCTTCCACCACCGGCTGCACCTGCCGCACCTCTGCCACAACAACAACAACAACGACTACCTCCACGTCGCGAAACAGCCCTTCGCCGAGCGAGTCGTGTCCTTCTTCAGCCTGGCCAAACTGTTGGTGATATAGGCAAAAGGTGTCCCGATGTTTCAATGAGATGGTGGCTATCGTTTTCTGTGGGAGTAGACCTTGACGATCCGACTACGAACGTGCGAGACGTCGCGCCTTAGAAATCGCTAAACCAACTTCCGAGGGTTATTGACCACGCGGAGCACGATCAACCTGACCACGAGGGCCTGTTTCCTGCGAGCAAATGAAGAACAAGCAAGAAACTAGATTGCAATCTGGATATTGCGAATATAAGAGGAAAGCTTCATTAATGAAGCTGGGGTTCTGTGACGCCTTGGTCTGGTCGTTGAACACAAACGAAGTACACGACGTTGCAGCTATGGCGAACTTTTAATCTAAACAAAACCCAAAGTCTAAACGGTGCCCTAAGGGCTGTATATATGGAGGAAGAGGGGGGAATTTCGTGGCCCTTGGGGAAGGGGTCCGAAACCAACCCAATCTCTTGTTTCCTCACACATACGGACTCTAAAACAGCCTATACTTATGTATTTCAAAATTACATGGGCCTGGCCCAATAATAAGGTGACGCAGCACCTAGAATAGCCTATGGACGAATATTATGAAGTGGCATCTTGTATATTTCGTCCAAGGCTTCATGCACTCATTATGGTTGCTTCAAAGTCCAAAAATCATCACTTGTAACTCTGTTCTTGTTCCCCTCACGCATGCCATCATCTCTATGCTTGGTCTTGCTCCAATGTTCATCCCTCTTATCCATGACAGGCCCTTCATTTGTAAGCAAGACAAATGTATCCAATTTAGGCAGCATCATATTCTCACCAACATTAGAATCATTACCAAAAAACGAAAGTACCTGATAATTTAATTGGCGTGTGCGAGCTCTAGTAATTGGTCCAGTATGTATATCCGCATGGGCTGTGGGTGTAACAATGGTATTGATGTCCTCGTCAGTTGGTGCTGCTGTTGATACTTCTGTGGCTCCTGCTGCTGATGAGGCGGAGGATGATTATGCGGGAGATTACGAGGATGAGGTTGATCAAAATCAGAACTACATGCAACCACCAGCACCACAACCGCCAGGTCGTCCACATGCAAATAATCACAATGGTAGGGCTCTCCCTCAGGTACGAGATCATGACCTTCTTCCTAATCTGAAATTGAATATTCCACCATCTGAGGGTCGATATGTTCCTGATATATATCTTAATTGGGAGTTAGAAACCGAACAACGTTTTACATGTTTAGAATATCCCGAGGAGAGACGTGTTGCTGCTGCACTTTGTACTTTCACTAGTTTTACTTGTGTGTGGTGGTCTGAACATCGTAGATTATATCCGAATAATATTCCAACTACTTGGGCTGCTTTGAAAACTGATATGCGTACTTGTTGGGTTCCACCATATTATCAACGTGAATTACTTCAAAAATTGAAGCGTTTAAGACAAGGAAAAAATTCTGTAGAGGAATATTATCAGGAATTACAAACTGGCATGATTAGATGTGGTATTGTTGAGGATAATGAAGCTATGCTTGCACGTTTTATGGGTGGATCAAATAGAGAGATTCAGACCATTCTACAGTATAAGGATTATAATAATATCACTCGTTTATTCCATCTTGCTTGTAAAGCCGAACGTGAAGTGCAGGATTGACAGGCATTGGCGCGAACTAACTTTTCTGCAGGTCGACCTTCATCATGGACACCACGTGCATCTTCTACTTCCACTACACCATCCCCTCCATCAGGTGCCACCTCCAACCGTGGTACAAGAAAGCAGGCACAACCACCACTATCTGCCAAGAGCACACATGCCGGGCCTGCACAGAGTTCTTCTTCCATGGCATCAACAGGGCACAGAAGTGATATTATTTTTCGTCGTTGTAAGGGAAGAGGTCATTATGCGAGAGAATGCAAATCTCAACGTGTGATGATTGCTACTGAGGATGGTGTGTATGAGTCCGCTAGTGACTATGATGAGGAGACTTTGGCTCTTATTACATGTGAAGAACACGGTGGAGATGATTCTAATCATGAGACGCAATACATGGCTACTGAAGATGCTGACATGTATGAATGTTTAGTTGCTCAACGTGTTTTGAGTGTGCACGTTACACAAGCTGAGCAAAATCAGAGGCATAATTTGTTCCATACAAAGGGAGTTGTGAAGGAACGTTCTATTCGCGTCATCATAGATGGAGGGAGCTGCAACAACTTGGCTAGCATGGAGATGGTGGAGAAGCTATCTCTCACCACAAGACCACGTCCACATCCTTACTACATCCAATGGTTCAACAACAGCGGCAAGGTTAAGGTAACACGTACTGTTCATGTGAATTTTAGTATCTCTACATATGCTGATTATGTTGATTGTGATGTGGTACCTATGCAAGAATGTTCCTTATTACTAGGTAGACCATGGCAATTTGATAAAAATTCTGTACAACATGGTAGAAACAATCAGTATACTCTTGTTCATAAGGATACAAATACTACTTTGGTTCCTATGACTCCTAATTCCATTTTGAAAGATGATATCCATAGAGCTAATAAAGCAAAACAGGGGAAAAATAAGAGTGAAAATCAGATTGTGGCAAAAGAATTTGAGCAAAAATGAAGCCTAATAATAAACCATCTAGTGTTGCTTCTGAAATTAAATTGAAAAGTGCATGTTTACTTGCCACCAAATCTGATATTGATGAGCTAGTTTTTAGCAAATCTGTTTGCTATGCTTTTGTCTGCAAAGAGGCATTATTTTCATTCGAGGACGTGCCTTCCTCTTTGCCCCTGCAGTCACTAACATTTTGCAGGAGTTCGCTGACGTCTTCCCACAAGACGTGCCACCGGGATTACCACCTATTCGAGGGATTGAGCATCAAATTGACTTAATTCCCGGTGCATCGCTATCCAACCGTGCACCATACCGTACCAATCCAGAGGAGATGAAGGAGATTATGCGTCAAGTACAGGAGCTGCTCGACAAAGGTTATATTCGCGAATCCCTTAGTCCTTGTGCTGTTCCTATTATTCTAGTGCCGAAAATTGATGGTACGTCGCGTATGTGTGTTGATTGTAGAGGCATTAATAATATTACTATTCGTTATCGTCATCCTATTCCTAGGCTAGATGATATGCTTGATGAATTGAGTGGCTCTACAAAATTCTCCGAAGTTGATTTGCGTAGTGGATACCATCAAATTCGTATGAAATTGGGAGATGAATGGAGAACAGCTTTTAAAACTAAGTTTGGTTTATATGAGTGGTTAGTCATGCCTTTTGGGTTAACTAATGCACCTAGTACTTTCATGAGACTAATGAACGAAGTTTTACGTGCTTTCATTGGACGATTTGTGGTAGTCTATTTTGATGATATACTGATTTATAGCAAATCTTTGGAAGAACATTTGGAACATTTACGTGCTGTTTTTATTGCTCTACGTGATGCACGTTTGTTTGGTAACCTCCGAAAGTGCACCTTTTGCACCGACCGAGTATCTTTTCTTGGCTATGTTGTTACTCCACAGGGAATTGAAGTTGATAAAGCCAAGATTGAAGCTATTGAGAGTTGGCCGCGGCCCAAAACGGTCACACAAGTGAGGAGCTTTCTTGGACTAACTGGTTTCTATAGGCGTTTTGTGCGAGATTTTAGCACCATAGCTGCACCTCTCAATGAGCATAAAAAGAAGGGTGTGCCTTTTGTTTGGGGTACCGCACAGGAAGAAGCCTTCATGATATTGAAAGATAAGTTGACACATGCTCCTTTACTCCAACTTCCTGATTTTAATAAGACTTTTGAGCTTGAATGTGATGCTAGTGGAATTGGATTAGGAGGTGTGTTATTACAAGATGGCAAACCTGTTGCACACTTTTCTAAAAAATTGAGTGGGCCTAGTCTGAACTACTCTACTTATGACAAAGAATTATATGCTCTTGTTCGGACCTTAGAAACATGGCAACATTATTTGTGGCCCAACGAATTTATAATACATTCTGATCATGAATCTTTGAAACACATTAAAAGTCAAGCTAAACTGAACCGTAGACATGCTAAATGGGTTGAATTCATTGAGAATTTCCCTTATGTCATTAAACACAAGAAGGGTAAAGAAAATATTATTGCTGATGCATTGTCTCGTCATTATACTATGCTTTCACAACTTGACTTTAAAATATTTGGTTTGGATACCATCAAAGATCAATATGTGCATGATGCTGAATTTAAAAATATATTGCAGAATTGTAAAGAAGGTAGAACATGGAACAAGTTCATCGTTAACGATGGATTTGTGTTTCGTGCTAACAAGCTATGCATTCCAGCTAGCTCCGTTCGTCTTTTGTTGTTGCAGGAGGCGCATGGAGGAGGACTAATGGGACACTTTGGCATGAAGAAGACGGAGGATATACTTGCTACACATTTCTTTTGGCCAAAGATGAGACTGGATGTTGAGCGTTTTGTTGCTCGCTGCACTACATGTCAAAAAGCTAAGTCACGACTCAATCCCCATGGTTTATATATACCTTTGCCTGTACCTAGTGTTCCTTGGGAGGATATATCTATGGACTTTGTTTAGGTTTACCTCGAACAAAGAAGGCGAGGGATAGCATATTTGTTGTCGTGGATAGGTTCTCGAAAATGGCACACTTTATACCATGCCATAAAAGCGATGATGCCGTTAATTTTGCTGATTTGTTCTTTCGTGAAATTATTTGCTTGCATGGTGTGCCAAATACTATTGTTTCAGATCGTGATACTAAATTTCTTAGTCACTTTTGGAGATGTTTATGGGCTAAGTTGGGGACTAAACTGCTTTTTAGTACTACTTGTCACCCCCAAACTGATGGTCAAACTGAAGTAGTCAATAGAACATTGTCTACTATGCTTAGGGCTGTTTTGAAGAATAATAAGAAAATGTGGGAAGAATGCTTGCCTCATATTGAATTTGCTTATAATCGTTCGTTGCATTCTACTACTAAGATGTGCCCTTTTGAAATTGTGTATGGTTTCCTACCTCGTGCACCCATTGATTTGTTGCCTCTTCCATCTTCGGAGAAGGTTAATTTTGATGCTAAACAACGTGCTGAATTGATCTTAAAAATGCATGAGTTAAGTAAGGAAAACATTGAGCGTATGAATGCTAAATATAAACTTGCTGGAGATAAGGGTAGAAAACATGTTGTCTTTGCACCTGGAGATCTTGTTTGGTTACACTTGCGTAAGGATAGGTTTCCTAATTTGTGCAAATCAAAGCTAATGCCACGTGCTGATGGTCCTTTGAAGGTGTTAGAGAAAATAAATGATAATGCATATAAACTTGAGCTGCCTGCAGATTTTGGGGTTTGTCCCACTTTTAACATTGCGGATTTGAAGCCTTATTTGGGTGAGGAAGATGAGCTTCCATCGAGGACGACTTCATTTCAAGAAGGGGAGGATGATGAGGACATCAATAACATTGTTACACCCACAACCCCTGCTACTATACATAATGGACCGATTACTAGAGCTCGGGCACGCCAATTAAATTACCAGGTACTTTCGTTTCTTGGTAATGATTCTAATGTTCATGAGAATATGATGCTGCCTAAATTGGATACATTTGTTTTGCTTACAAATGAAGGGCCTAGCATGGAGAAGGATGAACATTGGAGCAAGAACAAGCATGGAGTTGATGGCATGTGCAAGGGAGACAAGAACAGAGTTTCAAGTGATGATTTCAGGACTTTGAAGCCACCATAATGAGTGCATGAAGCCTTCGACGAAATATACAAGATGCCACTTCATAATTTTCGTCGAGAGGCTATTCTAGGTGCTGCGTCACCTTATTTTTGGGCCAGGCCCATGTAATTTCGAAATACTTCAATATAGGCTGTTTTTAGAGTCCGTATGTGTGCGGAAACAACAGTTAGGGTGGGTTTCGGACCCCTCCTCCAAGGGCCATGAAATCCCCCCCCCCCTCTTCACCATTTTTGCCCCAATTCGAAAATTTCCGCCCCAAACGAGATCTGGAATCGTCGGGCCAGATATCCGAGCCATCTGGCCGGACATCCGGCTCCTGGAGCACCAAATCTGCACTGTTCTGGACACTGACCCCCGGAAATCCGGACCCAACCGCGGATGTCCGACCCCTGTAGATTTCAGCCTCCCGTGTTTCACCGTTTTGTCCATAACTTTCACATCCGGAGTCCGATTTTCGCGTTCTTTAGCTCGTTGAGTAGCTATTGACATCCTCTATCCATCTAGACAGGTTCCATCACCATTTGAATCCATCTAAATTTGGCATTTTGGCATCTTTTCCTAGGGCTTCCACCATAACATCCGCAAAACCACCATAGCCTTCCGCAACCTAACCAATTTTGTTCCCCTTAGCATTTGAGGTTGTTTGAGTTGTGATTTGAGTCTCCTAAGGTGTTTCGGCTACATAGGGACGGTTGCATCTTCATCAACCACCACCACCACCACCATAACTTCCGCACAGGCTTGCCCACCATGCATTTCCGCCACGCCAACTTAACCCAATTTTGTTTGTGTTGTGAGTTGTGTCTCCTAAGGTGTTTCGGCTACTTAGGGACCGTGCTTCCAACTCCGACACCGTGTATAGTTCAAAACCCATCATTGCATTTCCGCAATCCCTTTGAGCTTCCGCAACCACCACCGCATTCCCACTACCACCATTTGACTTTTGTCCTTGAGATTTTGAGTTGTGGTTTTTCCGTTTCCTAAGGTGTTTCGGCTAATTAGGAACGGGTTGACATCGACAACACCGCCTCTCATCATCGCAATGGACGATAACCTCGACGACACCATTGTATATTCCCCTTACAATTGCAATTGTTAACCCCTAGCCCATTTTGCGTCACTTGCCTATCGAGACTAGCCATTTGAGTATTGCCGGCAACGTTACTTGTGCACATTAGTGATCTACACCTTCCATTGCATACATACCATATCATATTGGTATCATCATACTTTTGTCACAAGATTGTTCCCGCATATACATAATTGCTATCTTGGTTTGTGCATTGTGCAAAAGTGGCCTTACAAAAAAATAAGCTTTTAAGCAAAGAAAAAGAGTGAACAAAGAGCTTGTGAGCAATAGCCATAGCATCACAATATATCATATGGTATCATACTTGATCATCTTGGATCATTGTGTGAGAAACACCGGGAACCATACATATATAGCATACTTGGGATAGAAAGTTTATCCATTTTGCATCTTATAGGTTGTGCACAAGTGTCGTATCTGCCTATTGAGCAATCGTGCTAGCGTCTCTCTTGAGTTGTGCAACACGAGCGTTTTCCGTGGACTCCACATTTTGTGCTCATTCCTTGGTTGCACGACCCCATTTATCTATCTGTGTGTGTGTGTTTCCGAGTGCCATTCTTTTCTATTGGTCTACTTGTTTCACTTGCGAATTTGTGAATCTCTTTCAACATTATTGACTCTTGCTAACATTTTGCATTAAATTTTTGTGCCACTATCCACACCGAGCTACTCCATAAGTTTTAGTTTGTAGGTGTGAGTGAACAAGTCCGGTACCAATTCCACTATTCTTTCATCTCACATTGAGTGAAACGGGATACATCCTCAACTTTGGGAAAAGGTAACTTGGTATTGTTTATCTCATTTACTACTCACCTCTACTCGAATGTTGTGATGGATAGGCAAGGTATTTCACCCGCGGTCTACAACAACAACAACGAGTTCGATGCCACGAACAACTCCAACGACGCCAAGATGAATGCTCAAATGGAGGAGATCAAAGCCGTCAAGTCCTACAAGCGATCTTCCTCATCTTCGAGAAGACGCTCAAGAGCACATGCTTCCGAGCTACCATCTTTGGCAAGATTACACTGGCATCAACACCATCACCAACAAGAACGTGAAGGTCAAGAGCTCAACACCAACAACCGCTCAACGACTTCACCATCTCCCTTGACATCTTCGCCAAGCGACTTCAAGGCATCTTCGCCTACGGACATACGGCATCTTCGCCAACAAGCACCTCAAGACTACGCTCAAGAGAAGCTCCCCAAGCTCAAGTCCGCAACTTCCACGAGCTACTACGACCTCGACACCGACCATGAGATTCCTTTCTATGGGACTAAAGAACCCGAGGAGTATCTCGAGTGGGAGCACCTAATGGACGACTACCTCAAGCTACATCAAGTTCCTCCCGAAGATCAAGTGAAGTGCGCCACAAGAAACTTCCACGACTACGCCTCAACATGGTGGCTGCACACACCTTCGGAGAGCTACGACATGAGTTGGCCCAAGACGAAGAGAGCTTTGCGGTGAGAGTTTGTGCCTCCAACCTACACGGAACAAGTTCTACGCCAATTGGAGAACACCATCCAAGGATCCAAGTCCGTCGACACGTACTTCAAGGAGATGAAGAATGCCTTGCGACGAGCCGGCGTGGACGACCCCATGTCAAAGAAGTTCCACTTCATGATGGGATTGAACAACGACATCTCCAAGACTATCTTCCTTGAGAACTACAAGTCCCTCGACGACAACTACATTGGTGCTCTCAAGGCGGAACAAGAACTCATGTAGGCCAAGGCTTCTCCACCCCAAGCATACTTCTCGAAGACCAAGCTCAAAGACGACGAGCATGAGGCTAGTACCACCAAGATGTCCAAGCCCGATGAGCTCCAAGACGATGCTCCCAAGTACGACTTCACCGCCATCCCTCTTTGTGGCATTGATGATGCCGAGTCCTCCACGACTCTTTCTCAAGATGGCGCGGCGACGAGTACGACTATGGAGACCTTCAAGGACCAAGCTTTGGAGGCGAGCGACTTGGTGACGAGCAAGGATGATGTTTCCATCTTAGGAGGCAAGAGTGATGATGTGCCATCTTCGGCCTTCATCCATGGTGACAGCGATGAGATGGTTGAGTATTTCACTTCGACCACGGCGACATATGATGACTTGATAATAGAGGCAAAGGTGTCCCGATGTTTCGATGAGATAGCAATCGTTTTCTGTGGGAGTCGACTTTGACGATCCAAGTACGAACGTGCGAAGCCGTTGTGCCTTAGCAATCTCTAAACAAACTTCCGAGGGGTTATTGACCACGCCGGAGCACGATCAACCTAACCTCGAGGGTCTATTTCCTGCGAGCAAACGAAGAACAAGCAAGAAACTAAGATTGCAATCTGAATATTGCGAATAAAAGAGGAAAGCTTTATTAATGAAGGTGGAGTTCTGTGACGCATTTGTCTGTTCGTTGAACACAAACGAAGTACGCGAATTTGCAGCTATGGTGAACTTTCAATCTAAACAAAACCCAAAGTCTAAACGATGCCCTAGGGGCTGTATATATGGAGGAAGAGGGGGGGGGGCATTTCGTGGCCCTTGGAGGAGGGGTCCGAAACCCACCCTAACTGTTGTTTCCCCACACATACGGACTCTAAAAACAGCGTATATTGAAGTATTTCGAAATTACATGGGCATGGCCCAAAAATAAGGTGACGCGGCACCTAGAATAGCCTCTGGACGAAAATTATGAAGTGTCATCTTGTATATTTCGTCCAAGCCTTCATGCACTCATTATGGTGGCTTCAAAGTCCTGGAATCATCACTTGAAACTCTGTTCTTGTCTCCCTTGCGCATGCCATCAACTCCATGCTTGTTCTTGCTCCAATGTTCATCCTTCTCCAAGCTAGGCCCTTCATTTATAAGCAAAACAAATGTATCCAATTTAGGCAGCATCATATTCTCATGAACATTAGATTCATTACCAAGAAACGAAAGTACCTGGTAATTTAATTGGCGTGCGCGAGCTCTAGTAATTGGTCCAGTATGTATAGTAGCAGGGGTTGTGGGTGTAACAATGGTATTGATGTCCTCATCATCCTCCCCTTCTTGAAATGAAGTCGTCCTCGACGGAAGCTCATCTTCCTCAACCAAATATGGCTTCAAATCTGCAATGTTAAAAGTGGGACTAACACCAAAATCTGCAGGCAGCTCAAGTTTATATGCATTATCATTTATTTTCTCTAACACCTTAAAAAGACCATCAGCACGTGGCATTAGCTTTGATTTGCGCAAATTAGGAAACCTATCCTTACGCAAATGTAACCAAACAAGATCTCCAGGTGCAAAGACAACATGTTTTCTACCCTTATTTCCAGCAAGTTTATATTTAGCATTCATACGCTCAATGTTTTCCTTAGTTAACTCATGCATTTTTAAAATCAATTCAGCACGTTGGTTAGCATCAAAATTAACCTTCTCCGAAGATGGAAGAGGCAACAAATCAATGGGTGCACGAGGTAGGAAACCATACACAATTTCAAAAGGCACATCTTAGTAGTAGAATGCAACGAACGAGTATAAGCAAATTAAATATGAGGCAAGCATTCTTCCCACATTTTCTTATTATTCTTCAAAACAGCCCTAAGCATAGTAGACAATGTTCTATTGACTACTTCAGTTTGACCATCAGTTTGGGGGTGCCAAGTAGTACTAAAAAGTAGTTTAGTCCCCAACTTAGCCCATAAACATCTCCAAAAGTGAGTAAGAAATTTAGTATCACGATCTGAAACAATAGTATTTGGCACACCATGCAAGCGAATAATTTCACGACAGAACAAATCAGCAACATTAACAGCATCATCGCTTTTATGACATGGTATAAAGTGTGCCATTTTCGAGAACCTATCCACGACAACAAATATGCTATCCCTCCCCTTCTTTGTTCGAGGTAAACCTAAACAAAGTCCATAGATATATCCTCCCAAGGAACACTAGGTACATGCAAAGGTATATATAAACCATGGGGATTGAGTCGTGACTTAGCTTTTTGACATGTAGTGCAGCGAGCAACAAAACGCTCAACATCCCGTCTCATCTTTGGCCAAAAGAAATGTGTAGCAAGTATATCCTCCGTCTTCTTCATGCCAAAGTGTCCCATTAGTCCTCCTCCATGCGCCTCCTGCAACAACAAAAGACGAACGGAGCTAGCTGGAATGCATAGCTTGTTAGCACGAAACACAAATCCATCATTAACGACGAACTTGTTCCATGTTCTACCTTCTATACAATTCTGCAATATATCATTAAATTCAGCATCATGCACATATTGATCTTTGATGGTCTCCAAACCAAATATTTTAAAGTCAAGTTGTGAAAGTGGTATAACGACGAGACAATGCATCAGCAATAACATTTTCTTTACCCTTCTTGTGTTTAATGACATAAGGGAAAGTCTAAATGAATTCAACCCATTTAGCATGTCTACGGTTCAGTTTAGCTTGACTTTTAATATGTTTCAAAGATTCATGATCAGAATGTATAACAAATTCTTTGGGCCACAAATAATGTTGCCATGTTTCTAAGGTCCGAACAAGAGCATATAATTCTTTGTCATAAGTAGAATAGTTCAGACTAGGCCCACTCAATTTTTTAGAAAAGTATGCAACAGGTTTGCCATCTTGTAATAACACACCTCCTAATCCAATTCCACTAGCATCACATTCAAGCTCAAAAGTCTTATTAAAATCAGGAAGTTGGAGTAAAGGAGCATGTGTCAACTTATCTTTCAATATCATGAAGGCTTCTTCCTGTGCGGTACCCCAAACAAAAGGCACACCCTTCTTTTTATGCTCATTAAGAGGTGCAGCTATGGTGCTAAAATCTCGCACAAAACACCTATAGAAACCAGTTAGTCCAAGAAAGCTCCTCACTTGTGTGACCGTTTTGGGCTGTGGCCAACTCTCAATAGCTTCAATCTTGGCTTTATCAACTTCAATTCCCTGTGGAGTAACAACATAGCCAAGAAAAGATACTCGGTCGGTGCAAAAGGTGCACTTCCCAAGGTTACCAAACAAACGTGCATCACGTAGAGCGATAAAAATAGCACGTAAATGTTCCAAATGTTCTTCCAAAGATTTTCTATAAATCAGTATATCATCAAAATTGACTACCACAAATCGTCCAATGAAAGCACGTAAAACTTCGTTCATTAATCTCATGAAAGTACTAGGTGCATTAGTTAACCCAAAAGGCATGACTAACCACTCATATAAACCAAACTTAGTTTTAAAAGCTGTTTTCCATTCATCTCACAATTTCATACGAATTTGATGGTATCCACTACGCAAATCAACTTTGGAGAATATTGTAGAGCCACTCAATTCATCAAGCATATCATCTAGCCTAGGAATAGGATGGCGATAACGAATAGTAATATTATTAATGCCTCTACAATCAACACACATACGCGACGTACCATCCTTTTTCGGCACTAGAATAATAGGAACAGCACAAGGACTAAGGGATTCGCGAATATAACCTGTGTCGAGCAGCTCCTGTACTTGACGCATAATCTCCTTCGTCTCATCTGGATTGGTACGGTATGGTGCACGGTTGGGTAGCGATGCACCGGGAATTAAGTCAATTTGATGCTCAATCCCTCAAATAGGTGGTACTCCCGGTGGCACGTCTTGTGGGAAGACGTTAGCGAACTCTTGCAAAATGTTAGTGACTGCAGGGGGCAAAGAGGAAGGCACGTCCTCGAATGAAAATAATGCCTCTTTGCACACAAAAGCATAGCAAACAGATTTGCTAAGAACTACTTCATCAATATGAGATTTGGTGGCAAGTAAACATGCACTTTTCAATTTAATTTCAGAAGCAACACTAGATGGTTTACTATTAGGCTTCATTTGTTGCTCAAATTCTTTTGCCACAATCTGAATTCACTCTTATTTTTCTCCTGTTTTGCTTTATTAGCTCTATGAATATCATCTTTCAAAATGGAATCAGGAGTCATAGGAAGCAAACTAATATTTGTATCCTTATGAACAAGAGTATATTGATTGTTTCTCCCATGGTGTAAAGAATTTTTATCAAATTGCCATGGTCTACCAAGAAGGAACATGCTTGCATAGGTACCACATCACAATCAACATAATCAGCATATGTAGAGATACTAAAATGCACCCGAACAGTACGTGTTACCTTAACCTTGCTGCTGTTGTTGAACCATTGGATGTAGTAAGGATGTGGATGTGGTCTTGTGGTGAGAGATAGCTTCTCCACCATCTCCATGCTAGCCAAGTTGTTGCAGCTCCCTCCATCTATGATGACGCGAATAGAACGTTCCTTCACAACTCCCTTTGTATGGAACAAATTATGCCTCTGATTTTGCTCAGCTTGTGTAACCTGCACACTCAAAACACGTTGAGCAACTAAACATTCATACATGTCAGCATCTTCAGCAGCCATGTATTGCGTCTCATGATCAGAATCATCTCCATCGTGTTCTTCATGTGTAATAAGAGCCAAAGTCTCCTCATCATAGTCACTAGCGGACTCATACCCACCATCCTCAGTAGCAATCATCACATGCTGAGTTTGCATTCTCTCGCAAAATGTCCTCTTCCCTTACAACGACGACCAAGTAGCTGGAACAGGATATAATCTACAATGTTCAGACCACCAAACAGCCCAAGTAGCTGGAACAGGATATAATCTACAATGTTCAGACCACCAAACACATGCAAAGCTAGTGAAAGCACAAACAGCAGCAGGAACACGTCTCTCCTCAGGATATTGTAAACATGTAAATCGTTGTTCAGTTTCTAACTCCCAAGTAAGATATATATCAGGAACATATCTACCCTCAGATGGTGGAATATTCAATTTCAATTTAGGGAGATGGTCATGATCTCGTACCTGAGGGGGAGCCCTAACATTGCCATTATTTGCATGTGGACGACCTGGTGGTTGTGGTGCTGGTGGTTGCACGTAGTTCTGATTTTGATCAACCTCATCCTCATAATCTCCCTCATAGTCATCCTCCTCCACATCAGCAGCAGGAGCCACAGAAGTATCAACAGCAGCACCAGTAGTTTGGCCAGGCTGAAGAGGGACACGACTCGCTCGGCGGAGGGCTATTTCCCGACGTGGAGGTAGTCGTCGTCGTTGTTGTTGTTGTTGTTGTTGTTGTTGTTGTTGTTGTTGTTGTTGCAGAGGTGCGACAGGTGCAGTCGGTGGTGGAAAACGCGCAAGCAGTTCATTAAATCTGTTATCGAGCTTTGTTTCGAACGTCTTCTCAAGGCAAGTGATCTTCTCCATGGCCTCTTCAAAATTGTTCAGCACATCTTGCACCTGTTCAGTCATCATTTGCTGAAACTTATCATGAAGCTCCTTGTTCGTTAAGTTCTCCCAGTCAATCTCGTCAGCTTGTGATCCTGGCATGGTTAGCAGCAATAGAAACACACAAGAATATGATCCTATAGACTACTAACAAGTGGTGGTGGTGGGTGTCACAAATCCGTCAAGCAAATCACAAATTCTTACCAGTTCTTACCCAGCAGCAGGCGGTGATCGGCAACCGATGTAGTCAAAACTCTCAAAGCTTGGATAGAGCGATTACCAGGGAGAGTCAAACGCACGATGTAGATGTATGTGGAGCTGGGAAGGCTTATAATATCGTAGCAAAAAGGGTCAGCAATAATCAATTTAGAGATGCAAAGTTGAATAAACGCTCAACGACGGTATTGTGCTGGTCCTAGGCTAGAACGTACTAGAGACGCGAGCCTAGAACACTAACAAAATCACGGTGCTGCACGTAAACAAGGGAGGAGCACACTCTGAATTTTTTTTCTTTTTTCACTTTTTTTCTCTTTTTTTTTGCTCCGCAACAAATTTTTTTTCGAAAAATTCTACAAATGTCCTAAAAACCGCCTAGCCAGAATTTTCCAGACTTAGTTTTTTTTTTTGAAACTGGAACTATTTTTCTTCTGCGGATGGCTCGGAAGTTGGGGAGTCCTACTCTGTCACGACTCGAGTATCGCGTGATCTGGAAATCGAGTACAAAGCAATAATTACTGGACTCGGACTAGGACTGGTGGCGGAGATGAATCTAGTGGAAACTCGGACTGGTGGCGGATATTTGCAGGGCGATGGAACACGGACTGGTGGCAAATCTGTGATGGAGGTGTACTCGGATTAGCGTGATGGCGGTAGATATGTGGTATATGGTAGCAGCGATGACGATGGTCGTATATGGCCGCGGTGATGACGATGGTGGTATATGGCAGCGGTGATGATGATGGTGGTATATGGCAATGGTGATGACAATGGTGGTATATGGCAGCGGTGATGACGATGGTGCGGCGGCGGCGTGACAACTTGTGAACAGAACTCGAAACTCTAAAGTAGTAGACGCTAGGACCAGCAACTTGACACGACGATGCAACCGCAAATTCAACAAAGCAAATACAGAAAAGATTATGCAAAGGCTCAGATTGGTTCGGATAAGATGAACTAACCCTAATATTTTTTTTGGCTTTTTCGTGGATAGGTATGAAGAACAGACTCGATCTAAACTACGAAAAACTGTAAAATCTCACCGAGCAACCTGGAAATCTGATACCACTTGATAGAGGCAAAGGTGTCCCGATGTTTCAATGAGATAGCAATCGTTTTCTGTGGGAGTCGACTTTGACGATCCGACTACGAACGTGCGAAGACGTCGCGCCTTAGCAATCGCTAAACCAACTTCCGAGGGGTTATTGACCACGCCGGAGCATGATCAACCTGACCACGAGGGTCTATTTCCTGCGAGCAAACGAAGAACAAGCAAGAAACTGAGATTGCAATCTGGATATTGCGAATAAAAGAGGAAAGCTTTATTAATGAAGGTGGGATTCTGTGACGCCTTTGTTTGGTCGTTGAACACAAACGAAGTACGCGAAGTTGCAACTATGGCGAACTTTCAATCTAAACAAAACCCAAAGTCTAAACGATGCCCTAGGGGCTGTATATATGGAGGAAGAGGGGGGGAATTTCGTGGCCCCTGGAGGAGGGGTCCGAAACCCACCCTAACTCTTGTTTCCCCACACATACGGACTCTAAAAACAGCCTATATTGAAGTATTTCGAAATTACATGGGCATGGCCCAAAAATAAGGTGACGCAGCACCTAGAATAGCCTCTGGACGAAAATTATGAAGTGGCATCTTGTATATTTCGTCCAAGGCTTCATGCACTCATTATGGCGGCTTCAAAGTCCTGAAATCATCACTTGAAACTCTGTTCTTGTCTCCCTTGCGCATGCCATCAACTCCATGCTTGTTCTTACTCCAATGTTCATCCTTCTCCAAGCTAGGCCCTTCATTTGTAAGCAAAACAAATGTATCCAATGTAGGCAGCATCATATTCTCATGAACATTAGAATCATTACCAAGAAACCAAAGTACCTGGTAATTTAATTGGCGTGCGCGAGCTCTAGTAATCGGTCCAGTATCTATAGTAGTAGGGGTTGTGGGTGTAACAATGGTATTGATGTCCTCATCACTTGAGTGACTTTTGCCACCATATTGAGAGTGAGAGTGACTTCACCACTAGCCCCATATATGACGAGTTGCCCCAATTCCCATGTGAGGAGAGCCGCAACCCCCATCACTTGAGTGAGATGAGTGACTCCACCATATGTGAGTTTGAGTGCACCTACCTTGAGGGAGTGAGTGAGCCACCACATAGAGAGAGTGAGGCCACTTCGATTTCTAACGACTTAACCTCTACCTCTATTATGTCTTCTCATTTGGTGCTAGGTTCCATATATGATGACGCGCCGATTCGCGACGACTACGTCCTTCCTTTGGACAAGACGATGGCCATGCTGGAATATGATGCACCCCCCACATGGTTCCATCACGATGAAGATGACCATCATTTGGTCTTTCCCACCTCACCTACACCACTTGAGTGGAATGAGAATGGTAACATAGGTGAAGGTGATGCTCTAGTCCCACTAGTGGACATTCTTGACATTGATTGCTTGCATGATGTTGATCAACCTATTACCATGCTTCATGCTAGTATGATTTCCCCATGCAATGATTTACCCATTTATGATGAGTATGATGATTGCCATGTGGAGTCTCTTAGTTGTGATGCCATGTTACATAGGATTTCTTGTGACAATTCTTTAGGTCACATCATGTTTGACAACCCGCTTGACTTGTCGTATGCTATGCATGAGATCAACCTTATGTCATATTTGCAATCTCATCGTAGTGACTATGCATATGCCATTAAAATTAACCCAATTTGCACTTATGGCATAGTGTAGCGACCAGACCTCAAATGGCCTGTGCTGCTGTGCACCAGTGTCATCCCTGGATCAGTAATGCTGACACGCACAGTACAAATGGAGGATTTATAACAGAGTAGCAATCACACACTTATTACATCGAATATCTCCGAAGAGATTAAGTA
Source organism: Triticum aestivum (assembly GCF_018294505.1). Taxonomy (NCBI): domain Eukaryota; kingdom Viridiplantae; phylum Streptophyta; class Magnoliopsida; order Poales; family Poaceae; genus Triticum; species Triticum aestivum. The sequence continues at coordinate 154,998,009 of NC_057796.1, forward strand.
TGATAAACATGGCTTAAGGCCATCTAAAAACGATAACAGCGGAAGACTTGGAAGATAAGTGAGTCCATCAACTCCAGCGGCATCACTGAGTATAAGACCACGAACTAAGGCACCTTACTCGTCGTCTGAAAAGTCTGCAACATGAAACATTGCAGCCCGAAACGGGTCAGCACATAGAATATGCTGGCAAAGCAACACATAGAGAGCAATGAACAATGATAAGGCTATACTATATGCATATATGGCTGGTGGAAAGCTCTATGGTTACAATTTTTGCGAAAAGCCAATTTTATCCTACTACAAAGGAATAAATTTTATTTAACTATCATGGTGGTTGAAACATTGAGAAGGTACCTCCAACTCAATCCCAATTAAGTAACATCAATAACCCAACAAGTTAATTATAAGTATCACGGTGATGAGATTCAAATGATAATCCAGGTACTAGATACTCAAGTTGTCCATAACCGGGGACACGGCTAATCATGATCAGTTTGTACACTCTGCAGAGGTTTGTGCACTTTTCCCCACAAGACTCGATCGCCTCTGCTTGATTCTCGCACTGCATGCTGTTTGAGAAACGGATGACCGAGACACAGTCTTTCAGAAACAGTCACTCTCTACTCTGGATGGACCGGTACACCTACTTTCCCCTACATCTGCTAGTCCACCTCTTCAAGAGATCCTGTAACCTACTCAGCTATGCTAGAGCCCATAATAGCTTGCGGCTGCACACGGAAGTTTCTAGCATGAACAATCTTATGATCCCTTTGAGCCTGGGTGGCGGACCTTATACATACAGACAACACTGGGTTCTCCAGGTGTCTCAATCCACCCAGATGTGAGTTTTAGTTGCCACCTTAAGTTGAACCATTATTAAACACTCACATCTGTCATGAATATCTCTCAAACCCAATCCACGTCTACGAGCATAGCATGGCAATAATATAAGCAACGTAGAAGTAACTTCCAAGGGTTTGATAAAGAACAGGTAATAGGTACTACCTGTAACACCCTGAGAATCATGCTACAGTAACCCCCTGTGATTAAGCTAATCATGTTGCTAAACAGGGCTTGATCACATTTGAATCACAACCTTTTCAAACTCCTAGTTCAAACTTCAATTAAATTTAAAAGTGGAAAATAAAAGTTTTCAAAAATTTAAACAAAAATGTTCGGTGGGTGCCAAATAATACACTGGTAATTATGGTGGAGAAAACACATTTTTATAAAACACCTAAATACTTTTAAATGAAATAAAACAGAAAAGAAAATAAACAAATAGAAAGAAAACAGAAAACAGAACAAACAGAGCAGAAAAAGAAAAAGGAGAAGCCCTTCCCCCACCCCACTGGACCCGTGGCCCATCTGGACCGAACCCCTGGCCCAAACTGGGCCGCCACCCCCCCGACCCCCGGCCCAGCCCACTCTCCCCCTCGCCCCTTCCCTGTTCCCCCGACCGGGGTCGAACAGTGGCCGTCCCCGCCGCACCCCCTCGCCGGCGACGGGGAGGATAAGGGCGCCAGCTCCCCCGCCTCCTCGGGCCTCTCTCCCACTCGCCCCCGCTCGTCCCTCGGCCTCTGCACCTCCCCCCCGCCAGATCCACCTCCCTCTCCCCTTCGTTCCCCTCTGCCCGAGCGCGCTCGCCGCCGTTCACCGTCGAACTCGCGGCCACCGTGCCCCAATCGCCACCTCGCCGTGTCGTACGCCGTCGCCGCCCTCGACTACGTCACCTCCGCCTCTCCGTTGGAGCTTGGAGCCACTTCACCGGCCGCAACGAGCTCGTCTTCAACCTTCGGCCGCCGACGATCGCCGCCCCGTTTCGCCGCCTCGAGCCTCCCCGAGCACGCTGCCGTCCCCCTACAGCCTCGCAGTGAGCCTCTCCTTCTCCTCCCCCTCTCCGTTAGCTCGCCCGCGCTCCGTAGCTGCTCCCCCACGCGCGCCCGAACGCCGCGCCGCGGAGCTCGCCACCGGCGGGTCTCCGGTGACCAAATGGTCACGGGGTCAAGCCCGTTGCACTCCCCACCGTCCATAGATGCCCCCCAGCCCCTCCGCTTGCTCGATAGGCCGCCGTAGCCGCGTTTCCGTCGGGCACCCGTAGCACCTCGCCGCCGGCGAGCTCGTAGCGCTCGCCCCCGGCCGTTCCAGCCCCTCCGACCACCGCAGTTGGACGCGCGACGCCGAGCCGCGTCGAACGCGCCCCGCCACGCCCCCGCAAACCCACCGGAGCGCAAACCCGCACCCCCTCCCGAGTCGCGCCGCCGCTTTTGGCTCGCCGGAGCCGCTCCAGCGCCGGCCGCCGACGTGGCTGGCCTGGGGCCACCCCAGTGCCCCTGCCAGTGGCCCCCACGGGCCCCAGTTGACTGGGTTGACCCAGTCAACTGCTGACTGGGCAGGCCCAGTCACTGACATGCGGGCCCCGCCGCAAAATTAAAAAAAAGAAAAGAAAAGGAAAAATGTTTTATAAATAAAAATAATTAAATTAACTAATCACTCACTGACATATGGGGCCCACCCCTCTAATTAGATTGTTAGTTTAGTTTAAATTAGTATTAGAATAACAGAGACTGACATGTGGGTCCCACTGGACCCACCTGTCTGGTTTGACTGGTCAGCCGACCTGTTGACCTGCTGACGTCAGCATTACCTCATGCTGACGTCATAATTCATTTTTGCTGAATATAAATAATTCTAGAAATTCAAATAAACTTTGAAAATTCATATCTTTTAAACCGTAACTCGGATGAAAATGTTTTCTATATGAATGTTGCTCAGATCGACAAGACGAATCCAAACACGCAGTCCATTCATCCACCACACCTCCCTAACCTATCGAACTAGCAACTTTCCCCCTCCGGTCCGACTGTCCGAAAACGCGAAACATCGGGAATACCTCCCGGATGTTCCCCCCCTTCACCGGTACCCCCTACTGTCGCGTTAGCACACACCTAGCACCGCTCATTGTCATGTCACGCATCGTCATGCTTATGTTTGCATTGTATTTACTGTTTCTTCCCCCCTCTTCTCTCCGATAGACTACGAGACCGACACTGCTGCTGCCCAGTTCGACTACGGAGTCGACGACCCCTCCTACTTGCCAGAGCAACCAGGCAAGCCCCCCCCTTGATCACCAGATATCGCCTATACTTCTCTATACTGCTTGCATTAGAGTAGTGTAGCATGTTACTGCTTTCCGATATCCTATTCTGATGCATAGCCTATCCTTGCTACTATTGTTGTTACCTTACCTGCAATCCTACATGCTTAGTCTAGGATGCTAGGTTTCCATCAGTGGCCCTACATTCTTGTCCGTCTGCTGTGCTATACTATCGGGCCGTGATCACCTGGGCGGCGATCACGGGTATATACTTATATACTATATACATGACACATGTGATGATTTAAGTCGGGTCGGCTCGTAGGAGTACCCGCGAGTGGATCTTTGTGGCGAAGCGACAGGGCAGGTTGAGACCGCCTAGGTGAGAGGTGGGCCTGGCCCTGGTCGGCGTTCGCGGTTACTTAACACGCTTAACGAGATCTTGGTATTTGATCTGAGTCTGGCCATTTGGTCTATACGCACTAACCATCTACGTGGGAGTAGTTATGGGTATCCCGACGTCGTGGTATCAGCCAAAGCTCTTTTGACGTCAGCAACTGAGTGGCGCGCGCCGCATTGGACCGTAAGCTCGCGCTTGTATTAAGGGGGCTAGGTCTGCTTCCAGCCGCGTACGCAACGTGCAGGTGTGCATAGGGCGATGGGCCCAGACCCCTGCGCGCATAGGTTTAGACCGGCGTGCTGACCTCTCTGTTGAGCCTAGGTGGGGCTGCGACGTGTTGATCTTACGAGGCCGGGCATGACCCAGAAAAGTGTGTCCGGCCAAATGGGATCGAGCGTGTTGGGTTATGTGGTGCACCCCTGCAGGGAAGTTTATCTATTCGAATAGCCGTGTCCCTCGGTAAAAGGATGACCCGGAGTTGTACCTTGAGCTTATGACAACTAGAACTGGATACTGAATAAAATACACCCTTCCAAGTGCCAGATACAACCCGGTGATCGCTCTCTAACAGGGCGACGAGGAGGGGATCGCCGGGTAGGATTATGCTATGCGATGTTACTTGGAGGACTTCAATCTACTCTCTTCTACATGCCGCAAGATGGAGATGTCCAGAAGCGTAGTCTTCGACGGGACTAGCTATCCCCCTCTTATTCTGGCATTCTGAAGTTCAGTCCACTGATATGCCCCTTTACACATATACCCATGCATATGTAGTGTAGCTCCTTGCTTGCGAGTACTTTGGATGAGTACTCACGGTTGCTTCTCTCCCTCTTTTCCCCCTTTTCTTTTCTATCTGGTTGTCACAACCAGATGTTGGAGTCCAGGAGCCAGACGCCACCGTCGACGACGACACCTACGACACTGGAGGTGCCTACTACTATGTGCAGGCCGCTGACGACGACCAGGAGTAGTTAGGAGGATCCCAGGCAGGAGGCCTGCGCCTCGTTCGATCTGTATCCCTGTTTGTGCTAGCCTTCTTAAGGCAAACTTGTTTAACTTATGTTTGTACTCAGATTTTGTTGCTTCCGCTGACTCGTCTATGATCGAGCACTTGTATTCGAGCCCTCGAGGCCCCTGGCTTGTATTATGATGCTTGTATGACTTATTTATGTTTTAGAGTTGTGTTGTGATACCTTCCCGTGAGTCCCTGATATTGGTCGTACACATTTGCGTGCATGATTAGTGTACGGTCAAATCGGGGGCGTCACACTACCTCAACTACTTCCCAATACCCACAGTTTAATTAGATCCTAATCATGCAATGTGCTTGAGGAAATAGATCTAATGCAATAAAACTGGGTATGAACGGGGTATGATCAAAGTGTTACTTGCCTTGCTGATGATCCGCAAAGCCTAGCGAGTCGAAGTAACAAGCGGCACACTCCGGGTACTCTATCGCAAACAAACAAGCATACAATCAGTACTCATCTAATGCACAGGTAAAACTCGAAAAAAAGATCCAACCAGAAAGTTCAACTTAAGAACTCCGGTTTGCAAAAAGAATCAACTCGAAAGAAACAACGAAAGTCAAACGGCGAAAGAAAGAAACTTCATTTGCTAATCTGGATCTAGGTCAAATTTTACTGTAGCAAAAACTTGTTTGAGTAGGTTAAACGGAAAGAGAATTTCGAGACGAAACTCTAGGCGCTTGAATCACCTGATTCCGATAAACGAGCGAAAAGTTAAACAGGTTCGAAGTTTCGATCAGAAATCGAATCTGAGAAAATAACGAGAAAATCCGACGAAAAAGAAAATCGGACGAACGGTTAAATAACGGACGTTCGTTAACAGAGAAAAACCGACGAACGCGTTCGTTAAAACGAACGGTTCAGTGAACGCTCGTAAAATAAGAAAACCGAAAAAACCGATCTAGGGTTTTTTTTTAAACAAAAGGGTTTTTTTTTCAGAAAAACCGGTCAACTCGAACGGCAGTACCTCGGCGGGGCTCGCTCCGGCGAGGGCTCCGGCGGGCGGGGTCGGCGGCGGGGGGGGGGTGCGGGGCTCGGGCGGCGGTTCCGGCGGGCGAGGGCCGGGCTCCGGCGCTCCCGACGGTGAGGGGCGAGGCGAACGGCGGGCGGCGGCGGGCGACTAGATGCGGGGCGGCGGCGGGGCTTCTCCGGCGATGGTGGCTGCGAAAACGGAGGGGGGGGTGCTATATATAGGTAGGGGGGCTAGAGGGCTTGGGGGAGGGGCAAAGCCCGAGGCGGCGGCGGCTTCGTGCTCCCGGCGGACTCCGGCGGCGTGGGGAAGAAGGAGAGCGCGGGCGGGCCGGCCTGGCTTCGGCTGGGCCTCGGCCCAGTCGGGCAAGCGCGTATTTTTTTTTAAATTGTTCCGCGGAAAATATTGCATAGGAAAATAAATAAAAATCAGAAAAATACGAAATAAATTTTCCCCGTCTAGTTAGAAAATCTAGAATACGGTGAACATTTTGAAAATCAAAAATAAATATTTTGAAAACATGCATATTTTCAAATGCAATAAAAATTGCAAATAAAATCCAATAAATTCCAAATAATGTTTTTAACATTTTTCCTCCAGTATTTCAATAATATTGGAGAAGTCATAGTTTCTCCTCTCGTTTATTTTTAAATGAAATATTTTTCCGGAGAGAAAAATAATTAAAATAAAACCATCGTCTGAAAAATCAAATAAGAAAATTCGAGAAAATCCCCAACTCTCTCCGAGGGTCCTTGAGTTGCTTAGGATTTATCGATGATTTGTCAAAATGCAATAAATCATGATATGCAAATGATGATCTATGTATAACAATCCAAATTGAAAATTTGGGATGTTACAAACCTACCCCCCTTAAGATGAATCTCGCCCTCGAGATTCGGGTTGGCTAGAAAACAGGTGGGAGTGGTTTTTCCGTAGATCTTCCTCTCGCTCCCAGGTGGCGTCATCTTCTGTGTGGTGACTCCACTGAACTTTGCAAAATTTGATAACCTTGCTGCGGGTAACTCGGCTGGCATACTCGAGAATGTTAACTGGCTTCTCCTCATAAGTCAAATCGCTTTCCAAATGAATCGCTTCCAGTGGCACAGTATCTCTCAGTGGTATCTCAGCCATCTCTGCGTGGCACTTCTTCAACTGCAAAACGTGGAATACATCATGTACTTCAAACAATCCTTCGGGCAATTCCAGCTTGTAGGCAACTTCTCCCATACGTTCCAACACTTTGTATGGTCCGATAAAACGGGGCGCTAACTTTCCCTTAACTCCAAAGCGCTTTACTCCTCGTAGTGGTGATACTCGAAGATACACTCTGTCTCCGATTTCGTGAATTGTCCCCTTGCGTTTAGAATCAGCATAACTCTTCTGCCTGGATTGGGCTACCTTGAGCCTATCGCGAATCAACTTCACTTTCTGTTCAGACTCCTTAATCAAATCTGGTCCAAACAACTGACGGTCTCCAACTTCGTCCCATAACAACGGTGTTCTACACCTCCTTCATACAAAGCTTCGAAAGGGGCCATCTTCAAACTAGTTTGATAACTGTTGTTATATGAAAACCCCGCATATGGCAAATTGTCGTCCCAACTTGATCCATAATCTAGCGCACATGCTCTCAACATGTCCTCCAAAATCTGGTTGACTCTCTCGGTCTGTCCATCTGTCTGTGGGTGAAATGCTGTACTAAATTCCAGCCTGGTTCCCAATGTTTCATGTAAGTGCTTCCAAAACTTCGAGGTAAATTGGGTTCCTCTGTCTGATACAATGGTCCTCGGAACTACATGCAAACATACTATCCTGGTCATGTATATCTTTGCCAACTTAGCGCTGGTGTAAGTGGTCTTCACTGGAATGAAATGAGCCACTTTCGTCAAACGGTCGACTACAACCCATATCGAGTCATAGCCTGAACGAGTCCTGGGTAATCCTGTGATAAAATCCATGCCTATTTTATCCCACTTCCATTAGGGTATCGGCAATGGCTGTAGCAATCCTGCTGGCTTCTGATGCTCTGCCTTCACTCTCTGACATACATCACAAACTGCTACAAACTCCGCAATATCCTTCTTCATTCTGGTCCACCAGAAAGTATTCTTCAAATCCAAATACATCTTGGTATTCCCTGGGTGAATCGAGTACGGTATCATGGGCTTCTTGCAAAATCAACTTCCTGATCTCCGGATCATTTGGCACATATACACGGTCCTCGAACCATAAGGTATCGTGCTCATCCTCACGAAATCCCTTGGCTTTTCCTTTGCTCATTTTCTCCTTTATCTCTTCAATCTCTTTGTCTGTCTTCTGAGCTTCTCTGATCCTTTCCATCAAGGTAGACTGAATCTCCAATGTCGCTAAATAGCCTCTAGGGACTATCTCCAAACATAGCTCACGTATGTCCTCGGCTAACTCCTGAGGTAACTCTCCTGTCATGAGGGTGTTGACATGACTCTTGCGGCTCAACGCGTCTGCTACTACGTTAGCCTTTCCGGGGTGATAATGCAATCTCATATCATAGTCTTTGATGAGCTCCAACCATCTCCTCTGTCTGAGGTTTAACTCCTTCTGCGTGAAAATGTACTTCAAACTCTTGTGATCCGTGTACACCTCACAATGGTTTCCGATGAGAAAATGTCTCCATGTCTTCAATGCATGCACCACGGCTGCTAATTCCAATTCATGCGTAGCATAATTCTTCTCATGGGGTTTAAGTTGTCGTGAAGCATACGAAACAACTCTTCCTTCCTGCATAAGCACTGCTCCAAGTCCTCGACGAGAAGCGTCGCAATAAACTTCATAGTCCTTGCGTTGATCTGGCAGTATCAATACTGGTGATGTAACCAATCGTTTCTTTAACTCCTAGAAACTAGCTTCACATTCCTCAGTCCAATTAAATTTGGTGTCCTTCTTCAATAGCTCAGTCATGGGCTTAGCAATCCTTGAGAAATTCTCGATAAATCTCCGGTAGTATCCTGCGAGTCCAAGAAAAATCCGGATTTCTCCAACTGTAGTGGGTGATTCCCAACTGGTCACTGTGTCAACCTTGGCAGGGTCTACTGCTATTCCTTCTCCAGAAATAACATGTCCAAGGAATCCAACTTCCTTCAACCAAAACTCACATTTGGTGAACTTAGCATATAACTGATGTTCCCTGAGCTTCTCAAGCACCAATCGTAAATGCTTCTCATGCTCTTCTTCATCCTTGGAAAATATTAAAATATCATCAATGAACACCACGACGAACTTATCCAAAAACTCCAGAAACACTTTGTTCATCAGGTTCATGAAATAGGCAGGTGCGTTAGTCAGTCCAAATGACATAACGGTATACTCATACAATCCATATCTGGTGGTAAATGCCGTCTTGGGTTTATCCTGCTCTCGAATCTTTAACTGATGGTACCCTGATCGTAGATCGATCTTGGAGAATACTTTAGCTCCCTGCAGGCGGTCAAACAAATCATTGATCATCGGCAGTGGGTACTTGTTTTTGATGGTCACTTCATTCAATCCTTCCGGAAACTTCTCCTGCTTGGCTGCATCCGTAGCAACGTCATCTAGTGCATAACGTGCTAACTTACTGAAAGCTTCCACATACTGGCCTACGGTGCGTCCTCCTTGGCGTAGGTTGCAAAACTCACGCTTCTTCATAGCCATAGCTCCTGCTGAAACATGAGCTGTACGGAAAGCTTACTGAAACTGGTCCCATGTGACAGTGTCAATAGGGTGCGTGGTTGTATAATTCTCCCACCATGATGCTGCGGGTCCATCAAGCTGATGTGCGGCAAAACGCACTCTTTCCGCGTCTGTGCATCCTGTAGTGGTCAACTCCCTTCCAACTTTGCGGAGCCAATCATCTGCTACAATCGGCTCGATGCTACTGGAAAACACCGGCGGGTTTAGCCTTAAGAAACGGGCTAAGTGGTCAACATGTGGTGGTGGCGGTGGGTTGTTGTTGTTGCCTTGGTTCTGAACTAACACTTGCATCAGGGCATTCTGTTGCTGAATCAACTGGGTGATCTCTGGCGGGAAAACAAATCCGGTGTCGCGTCTCGGAGGCATCTGATAGGTTTAGAAAAGATGAGAATTAAGAATAGAATGAGGTCTAGAGAGAAAACACTACCCATATGCTCATGAGACAAATTCAATCAATATCACTCAATCAATCCAAACAAGGCAAAACAATCGATCTAACTAGCGTTACAAAGTGCTTGAGCTATACTACTAAATGGGGGAAAACTACTACTGATATGGTAGTCTACTAAAAATTCTGATCCGTTGAAGACTCCATGATGTCTGCTCCAGCTTCATCAATCCATTCGCCTTCACTTGGTTCCGAGTCGGTGTCGTCGATGATGATGTAGTTATCCGGACAAGTGCATTCGTCGACTTCTGCTTTTGGCACTGGATTTCCCACGAATGATCCAATCTTATTCTCCAGGTCGTCAATCTTCCCGACTAGTGCGTTGATTTCCTCCAGATAATCTTCGCGTATAGTCTTGAGTTCTTCTTGGAGCTCCTTGATCTTCGTGATTGCCTTCTTCAGTTCTTCCTTGTCCGTGCATATCTGATTCTCCTGGCGTCGAATATGTTGGTTCTGCTCCTGGATGAAAGCTGCAATTGATCCATCCTTCTTGGTCTTGATCATCTCCCATTGCGCGTCTCGACGTCCACAAATTTGATAAATTGTATCTTTAAGCTCCTGGTGATAGACTTCTCCAATGCGTCCCATGGCGATATGTGCGGCCATGCTCTTTCCTAAGCTCCAAGTTGGTGCTTCGAAAACCAATCTCATGGCACTAAACATCCTTCCTGGAATGATAACTTGAATCTTCCAGCTCTCCTCTTCAGGTAATGTGGCGTTGTAGGTTCCGGTGACGCTTGGTATTCCTATGTTCAAGTACTTGGTGACTTCCTTCAAATGTCGTCCAAACGGCGTGTCTTCATCCGGTTGCATGAACTTGCTCCTTGCATTCGCCATTCCTAAAAGAGTAGAAAGTGGAGAGGAGTCAGAAATGAGAAGAGGGAAGTTTTCTAGGGCTTAGGCTTAGTGGTCGTGTCCTATAGTCAGCGTGTGCTCTGATACCAACTTTGTAGCGACCAGACCTCAAATGGCCTGTGCTGCTGTGCACCAGTGTCATCCCTGGATCAGTAATGCTGACACGCACAGTACAAATGGAGGATTTATAACAGAGTAGCAATCACACACTTATTACATCGAATATCTCCGAAGAGATCAAGTATAATAAACATGGCTTAAGGCCATCTAAAACGATAACAGCGGAAGACTTGGAAGATAAGTGAGTCCATCAACTCCAGCGGCATCACTGAGTATAAGACCACGAACTAAGGCACCTTACTCGTCGTCTGAAAAGTCTGCAACATGAAACGTTGCAGCCCGAAACGGGTCAGCACATAGAATATGCTGGCAAAGCAACACATAGAGAGCAATGAACAATGATAAGGCTATACTATATGCATATATGGCTGGTGGAAAGCTCTATGGTTACAATTTTTGCGAAAAGCCAATTTTATCCTACTACAAAGGAATAAATTTTATTTAACTATCATGGTGGTTGAAACATTGAGAAGGTACCTCCAACTCAATCCCAATTAAGTAACATCATTAACCCAACAAATTAATTATAAGTATCACGGTGATGAGATTCAAATGATAATCCAGGTACTAGATACTCAAGTTGTCCATAACCGGGGACACGGCTAATCATGATCAGTTTGTACACTCTGCAGAGGTTTGTGCACTTTTCCCCACAAGACTCGATCGCCTCCGCTTGATTCTCGCACTGCATGTTGTTTGAGAAACGGATGACCGAGACACAGTCTTTCAGAAACAGTCACTCTCTACTCTGGATGGACCGGTACACCTACTTTCCCCTACATCTGCTAGTCCACCTCTTCAAGAGATCCTGTAACCTACTCAGCTATGCTAGAGCCCATAATAGCTTGCGGCTGCACACGGAAGTTTCTAGCATGAAAAATCTTATGATCCCTTTGAGCCTGGGTGGCGGACCTTATACATACAGACAACACTGGGTTCTCCAGGTGTCTCAATCCACCCAGATGTGAGTTTTAGTTGCCACCTTAAGTTGAACCATTATTAAACACTCACATCTGTCATGAATATCTCTCAAACCCAATCCACGTCTACGAGCATAGCATGGCAATAATATAAGCAACGTAGAAGTAACTCCCAAGGGTTTGATAAAGAACAGGTAATAGGTACTACCTCAACTACTTCCCAATACCCACAGTTTAATTAGATCCTAATCATGCAATGTGCTTGAGGAAATAGATCTAATGCAATAAAACTGGGTATGAACGGGGTATGATCAAAGTGTTACTTGCCTTGCTGATGATCCGCAAAGCCTAGCGAGTCGAAGTAACAAGCGGCACACTCCAGGTACTCTATCGCAAACAAACAAGCATACAATCAGTACTCATCTAATGCACAGGTAAAACTCGAAAGAAAGATCCAACCAGAAAGTTAAACTTAGGAACTCCGGATTGCAAAAAGAATCAACTCGAAAGAAACAACGAAAGTCAAACGGCGAAAGAAAGAAACTTCGTTTGCTAATCTGGATCTAGGTCAAATTTTACTGTAGCAAAAACTTGTTTGAGTAGGTTAAACGGAAAGAGAATTTCGAGACGAAACTCTAGGCGCTTGAATCACCTGATTCCGATAAACGAGCGAAAAGTTAAACAGGTTCGAAGTTTCGATCAGAAATCGAATCTGAGAAAATAACGAGAAAATCCGACGAAAAAGAAAATCGGACGAACGGTTAAATAACGGACGTTCGTTAACAGAGAAAAACTGACGAACGCGTTCGTTAAAACGAACGGTTCGGTGAACGCTCGTAAAATAAGAAAACCGAAAAAAACCGATCTAGGGTTTTTTTTTAAAACACAAGGGTTTTTTTTTTAGAAAAACCGGTCAACTCGAACGGCAGTACCTCGGCGGGGCTCGCTCCGGCGAGGGCTCCGGCGGGCGGGGTCGGCGGCGGGGGGGGGGGTGCGGGGCTCGGGCGGCGGTTCCGGCGGGCGAGGGGCGGGCTCCGGCGCTCCCGGCGGCGAGGGGCGAGGCGAACGGCGGGCGGCGGCGGGCGACTAGATGCAGGGCGGCGGCGCTAGATGCGGGCGGCGGGGGGCTTCTCCGGCGATGGTGGCGGCGAAAACGGAGGGGGGTGCTATATATAGGTAGGGGGGCTAGAGGGCTTGGGGGAGGGGCAAAGCCCGAGGCGGCGGCGGCTTCGTGCTCCCGGCGGACTCCGGCGGCGTGGGGAAGAGGAGAGAGCGGGCGGGCTGGCCTGGCTTCGGCTGGGCCTCGGCCCAGTCGGGCAAGCGCGTATTTTTTTTTAAATTGTTCTGCGGAAAAGATTGCATAGGAAAATAAATAAAAATCGGAAAAATACGAAATAAATTTTCCCCGTCTAGTTAGAAAATCTAGAATAGGGTGAACATTTTTAAAATCAAAAATAAATATTTTGAAAACATGCATATTTTTAAATGCAATAAAAATTGCAAATAAAATCCAATAAATTCCAAATAATGTTTTTAACATTTTTCCTCCAGTATTTCAATATTTTTGGAGAAGTCATATTTTCTCCTCTCGTTTATTTTTAAATGAAATATTTTTCCGGAGAGAAAAATAATTAAAATAAAATCCTCGTCTGAAAAATCAAATAAGAAAATTCGAGAATATCCCCAACTCTCTCCGAGGGTCCTTGAGTTGCTTAGGATTTATCGAGGATTTGTCAAAATGCAATAAATCATGATATGCAAATGATGATCTATGTATAACATTCCAAATTGAAAATTTGGGATGTTACACATAGATGACAAGCCCATGGTTTTGGCATTTGTTTCTCTTGTGATGATATTGATATGCTCCCTTTGCATCATTTATAGCATATGCCATGCCATGACTACCTAGCTTCAGATATGCATTGTTTTGGATGTTGTCCATTTTCTCCATATGATGTTTCCAATATTGCTCATGAGGAGACCGCCATAGTTTCCTCATACATTTTAGGAGATTTTGCTCCATCCCATCAATTGCATGATCCCACTAATTGTGTGCACAGTATGCTCCCCATGAATCATAATGATATTGTTGTGCCATATACTAGTATGCTCCATTTGCATCCCCATTGTGTTATACATAACAACTATTCTTTCATGATGGATTACATGTTCTTATACATAACAATTTGTTTGAGCGATGCTTATCTTGTGCTAACTCACACGTGCACATACACATCATGATGGATGATGTGTACATTTACCACGCGCACAATTTCTTTGGTTTGTGTCTCTTTTGTGTAGGTACCCATGAACACTTGTCAACCTCACGATCCCATGAGTTGACAAAACGAGCTCTAGAGAGCAACGATGATTTAGGATCCCATGGATTGCCTTTCCCACCGCTCTCTTCACGCGAAGTCTTCGCGCATTCATTCTACATGACCCTCACTTGGCTATGGGTTATTGTCCAATACATATTCTATGCCCATCTTGCCATGTTCACTTTGCATGATATGCCCATTTCTATGCCTTTGCCATGCATTTGTGACCCATGCTTTGCATTATACATGATGATTGATTCTAGTACTTGTGTGTGTAATTGCAAGCTTGGTGGAGATATCACTTGTTATTGCCATGTTTTCTTTGTGCCCCATGCCTATGATTATACTATGATCTTGCTTTGTGTTCGTGCTTGCGAAATGTCATGTGCATTGTCTGTGCCTATTATTTGCTCACATGACATGATTGCCATGATTTCCTCTAGTATGTTGCATCTTCGCACTACTAGCTTGCCCGACTTGATTACTATGATTGCTTGCCTTGTTGCACCACCGATGATTCATACTTGCTCATTTCATGCGGTTGATGACAACCATCTACATGCTTTGCACATGATTGTTATTGCTTCTTGTCATATCTCTCCATATGTTGCCTCCCTCATGCTAGATGATTTGACATGTATTGAGTGCAACAATGCCTTTAGTCTTGATAATGAGTTTGCCCCCATAGCATTCTCACATATAATTGGAGATTTTGACATATTCCTTGCGAAGCATGCTTGTCTTACCTCTTTGCACCATATACCTCGTGCCATGAATATAGCCATTGTTGCATCATATTATTCATGCACTTGTGCTTCTAATGGTTATGTGCAAAAGAAGAGAACCATCATGATGGATGATGTGTTTATCTACCATGCGCATACATTCTTTCTTTTGTTGTGTGCATGTGTAGAATACGTGGACTTTGTGTCGACTTCCACTTCACGTGAGTTGACCATTCGAGCTCTTGAGAGTGAGCCTCATAGATTCGACCACGACTCGTTTCTACACCACCTTTCCTACCACTTCGGCATTGTGAAGGACGCACAAGGACATGCTTTCAAGGTGATATCCTTCTCTTTTGAGAACCTCCAAACCATGAGCATGGATATTGTGGATCATACTACTTGTCTTGCTTGTACCATGAGACTTATTGGTCATCTTGGACCACTTGATTGCACACATGTTAGAGAGCTTGCTTCGATTTGTCATTTTCTTAGGTGTTGTGAATGATTCCTATGCCTACCATAGACCTTTCATTGAGCGCTTTGCCCATGCTTGCTATGAACATGAGGTAGATGCTTATTCTCTTGACACACATATTTGCATCTCTACCATAGTTGTTACCCATGAACACTTGTCAACCTCACGATCCCATGAGTTGACAAAACGAGCTCTAGAGAGCAACGATGATTTAGGATCCCATGGATTGCCTTTCCCACCGCTCTCTTCATGCGAAGTCTTCGCGCATTCATTCTACATGACCCTCACTTGGCTATGGGTTATTGTCCAATACATATTCTATGCCCATCTTGCCATGTTCACTTTGCATGATATGCCCATTTCTATGCCTTTGCCATGCATTTGTGACCCATGCTTTGCATTATTCATGATGATTGATTCTAGTACTTATATGTGTAATAGCAACCTTGGTGGAGATATCACTTGTTATTACCATGTTTGCTTTGTGCCCCATGCCTATGATTATACTATGATCTTGCTTTGTGTTCGTGCTTGCGAAATGTCATGTGCATTGTCTGTGCCTATTATTCACTCATATGACATGATTGCCATGATTTCCTCTAGTATGTTTCATCTTCGCACTACTAGCTTGCCCGACTAGATTACTATGATTGCTTGCCTTGCTGCACCACCGATGATTCATACTTGCTCATTTCATGCGGTTGATGACAACCATCTACATGCTTTGCACATGATTGTTATTGCTTCTTTTCATATCTCTCCATATGTTGCCTCCCTCATGCTAGATGATTTGACATGTATTGAGTGCAACAATGCCTTTAGTCTTGATAATGAGTTTGCCCCCATAGCATTCTCACATATAATTGGAGATTTTGACATATTCCTTGCGAAGCATGCTTGTCTTACCTCTTTGCACCATATACCTCGTGCCATGAATATAGCCATTGTTGCATCATATTATTCATGCACTTGTGCTTCTAATGGTTATGTGCAAAAGAAGAGAACCATCATGATGGATGATGTGTTTATCTACCATGCGCATACGTTCTTTCTTTTGTTGTGTGCATGTGTAGAATACTTGGACTTTGTGTCGACTTCCACTTCACATGAGTTGACCATTCGAGCTCTTGAGAGTGAGCCTCATACATTCGACCACGACTCGTTTCTACACCACCTTTCCTACCACTTCGGCATTGTGAAGGACGCACAAGGACATGCTTTCAAGGTGATATCCTTCTCTTTTGAGAACCTCCAAACCATGAGCATGGATATTGTGGATCATACTACTTGTCTTGCTTGTACCATGAGACTTATTGGTCATCTTGGACCACTTGATTGCACACATGTTAGAGAGCTTGCTTCGATTTGTCATTTTCTTAGGTGTTGTGAATGATTCCTATGCCTACCATAGACCTTTCATTGAGCGCTTTGCCCATGCTTGCTATGAACTTGAGGTAGATGCTTATTCTCTTGACACACATATTTGCATCTCTACCATAGTTGTTACCCATGAACACTTGTCAACCTCACGATCCCATGAGTTGACAAAACGAGCTCTAGAGAGCAACGATGATTTAGGATCCCATGGATTGCCTTTCCCACCGCTCTCTTCACGCGAAGTCTTCGCGCATTCATTCTACATGACCCTCACTTGGCTATGGGTTATTGTCCAATACATATTCTATGCCCATCTTGCCATGTTCACTTTGCATGATATGCCCATTTCTATGCCTTTGCCATGCATTTGTGACCCATGCTTTGCATTATACATGATGATTGATTCTAGTACTTGTATGTGTAATTGCAAGCTTGGTGGAGATATCACTTGTTATTGCCATGTTTGCTTTGTGCCCCATGCCTATGATTATACTATGATCTTGCTTTGTGTTCGTGCTTGCGAAATGTCATGTGCATTGTCTGTGACTATTATTTGCTCACATGACATGATTGCCATGATTTTCTCTAGTATGTTGCATCTTCGCACTACTAGCTAGCCCGACTTGATTACTATGATTGCTTGCCTTGTTGCACCAACGATGATTCATACTTGCTCATTTCATGCGGTTGATGACAACCATCTACATGCTTTGCACATGATTGTTATTGCTTCTTGTCATATCTCTCCATATGTTGCCTCCCTCATGCTAGATGATTTGACATGTATTGAGTGCAACAATGCCTTTAGTCTTGATAATGTGTTTGCCCCCATAGCATTCTCACATATAATTGGAGATTTTGACATATTCCTTGCGAAGCATGCTTGTCTTACCTCTTTGCACCATATATGTAGCGACCAGACCTCAAATGGCCTGTGCTGCTGTGCACCAGTGTCATCCCTGGATCAGTAATGCTGACACGCACAGTACAAATGGAGGATTTATAACAGAGTAGCAATCACACACTTATTACATCGAATATCTCCAAAGAGATTAAGTATGATAAACATGGCTTAAGGCCATCTAATAACGATAACAGCGGAAGACTTGGAAGAATAAGTGAGTCCATCAACTCCAGCGGCATCACTGAGTATAAGACCACGACCTAAGGCACCTTACTCGTCGTCTGAAAAGTCTGCAACATGAAACGTTGCAGCCCGAAACGGGTCAGCACATAGAATATGCTGGCAAAGCAACACATAGAGAGCAATGAACAATGATAATGCTATACTATATGCATATATGGCTGGTGGAAAGGCTCTATGGTTACAGTTTTTGCGAAAAGCCAATTTTATCCTACTGCAAAGGAATAAATTTTATTTAACTATCATGGTGGTTGAAACATTGAGAAGGTACCTCCAACTCAATCCCAATTAAGTAACATCATTAACCCAACAAAATTAATTATAAGTATCACGGTGATGAGATTCAAATGATAATCCAGGTACTAGATACTCAAGTTGTCCATAACCGGGGACACGGCTAATCATGATCAGTTTGTACACTCTGCAGAGGTTTGTGCACTTTTCCCCACAAGACTCGATCGCCTCCGCTTGGTTCTCGCACTGCATGATGTTTGAGAAACGGATGACCGAGACACAGTCTTTCAGAAACAGTCACTCTCTACTCTGGATGGACCGGTACACCTACTTTCCCCTACATCTGCTAGTCCACCTCTTCAAGAGATCCTGTAACCTACTCAGCTATGCTAGAGCCCATAATAGCTTGCGGCTGCACACGGAAGTTTCTAGCATGAATAATCTTATGATCCCTTTGAGCCTGGGTGGCGGACCTTATACATACAGACAACACTGGGTTCTCCAGGTGCCTCAATCCACCCAGATGTGAGTTTTTAGTTGCCACCTTAAGTTGAACCATTATTAACAATCTCACATCTGTCATGAATGTCTCTCAAACCCAATCCACGTCTACGAGCATAGCATGGCATTGATAAAAGCAACGTAGAAGTAACTCCCAAGGGTTTGATAGATAAAACAGGTAATAGGTACTACCTCAACTACTTCCCAATACCCACAGTTTAATTAGATCCTAATCATGCAATGTGTTTGAGGAAATAGATCTAATGCAATAAAACTGGGTATGAACGGGGTATGATCAAAGTGTTACTTGCCTTGCTGATGATCCGCAAAACCTAGCGAGTCGAAGTAACAAGCGGCACACTCCGGGTACTCTATCGCAAACAAACAAGCATACAATCAGTACTCATCTAATGCACAGGTAAAACTCGAAAGAAAGATCCAACCAGAAAGTGCAACTTAAGAACTCCGGTTTGCAAAACGAATCGATTCGAAAGAAACAACGAAAGTCAAACGGCGAAAGAAAGAAACTTCGTTTGCTAATCTGGATCTAGGTCAAATTTTACTGTAGCAAAAACTTGTTTGAGTAGGTTAAACGGAAAGAAAATTTCGAGACAAAACTCTAGGCGCTTGAATCGCCTGATTCCGATAAACGAGCGAGAAGTTAAACAGATTCCAAAATTCGATCGGAAATCGAATCTGAGAAAATAACGAGAAAAACTGACGAAAAAGAAAAACGGACGAACGGTTAAATAACGGACGTTCGTTAACAGAGAAAAACCGACGGACGCGTTCGTTAAAACGAACGGTTCTGTGAACGCTCGTGAAATAAGAAAACCGAAAAAAACCGATCTAGGTTTTTTTTTCAGAAAACCGGTCAACGTTGAAGACGCCCGGCGGCAGTACCTCGACGAGGCTCGCTCCGGCGAGGGTTCCGGTGGCGGGGCTTGGGGCGGGGGTGCGGGGCTCGGGGGCGGCGGCGAGGGGGCGGGGCTCCGGCGACGGGCGGCGGGCAACGGCGGGCGGTGGCGGCGGTGAGATGCGGCGGCGGTGGCGTGCTCCTCCGGCGGCGGTGACGAGAGAAACGGAGAGGGGGGTATATATGGAGGGGGGCTAGGGCGGCTTGGGGAAGGGGTCGGGCGAGGGGAGGCATGCGGCAGCTGGAGTCGGTCATGGCGGCGGCGAGCTCCGTGCGGGAAGAGGAGAACCCGCGGGCGGGCCGTCGGCTGGGCTCGGCCCAGTCGGCGCGGGCGCATTTTTTTTTAAATAAGTTCCGCGGAAAATATCGCGTAGAAAAATAATAAAAATCAGAAAAATATGAAATAAATTTTCCCTGTCTAGTTAGAAAATCTAGAATAGGGTGAACATTTTTAAAATCAAAAATAAATATTTTGAAAACATGCATATTGTTAAATGCAATAAAAATTGCAAATAAAATCCAAATAAATTTCAAATAATGATTTTAACATTTTTCCTCCAGTATTTCAATGTTTTGGAGAAGTCATATTTTCTCCTCTCGTTTATTTAAAATGAAATATTTTTCCGGAGAGAAAAATAATTAAAAATCCAAATCCTCGTTTGAAAAATCAAATAAGAAAATACGAGAAAATCCCCAACTCTCTCCGAGGGTCCTTGAGTTGCTTAGGATTTATCGAGGATTTTCAAAATGCAACAAAACATGATATGCAAATGATGATCTATGTATAACATTCCAAATTGAAAATTTGGGATGTTACAAACCTACCCCCCTTAAGATGAATCTCGCCCTCGAGATTCGGGTTGGCTAGAAAATAGGTGGGAGTGGTTTTTCCGTAGATCTTCCTCTCGCTCCCAGGTGGCCTCATCTTCTGTGTGGTGACTCCACTGAACTTTGCAAAACTTGATAACCTTGCTGCGGGTAACTCGGCTGGCATACTCAAGAATCTTAACTGGCTTCTCCTCATAGGTCAAATCACTTTCCAACTGAATCGCTTCCAGTGGCACAGTATCTCTCAGTGGTATCTCAGCCATCTCTGCGTGGCACTTCTTCAACTGCGAAACATGGAATACATCATGAACTTCAGACAATCCTTCGGGCAATTCCAGCTTATAGGCAACTTCTCCCATACGTTCCAACACTCTGTATGGTCCGATAAAACGAGGCGCTAACTTTCCCTTAACTCCAAAGCGCTTTACTCCTCGTAGTGGTGATACTCGAAGGTACACTCTGTCTCCGATTTCGTGAACTGTCTCCTTGCGTTTAGAATCAGCATAACTCTTCTGCCTGGACTGGGCTACCTTGAGCCTATCGCGAATCAACTTCACTTTCTGTTCAGACTCCTTAATCAAATCTGGTCCAAACAACTGACGGTCTCCAACTTCGTCCCACAACAACGGTGTTCTACACCTCCTTCCGTACAATGCTTCGAAAGGGGCCATCTTCAAACTGGTTTGATAACTGTTGTTATAAGGAAACTCCGCATATGGCAAATTGTCGTCCCAACTTGATCCATAATCTAGCGCACATGCTCTCAACATGTCCTCCAAAATCTGGTTGCCTCTCTCGGTCTGTCCATCTGTCTGCAGGTGAAATGCCGTACTAAATTCCAGCCTGGTTCCCAATGTTTCATGTAGCTGCTTCCAAAACTTCGAGGTGAATTGGGTTCCTCTGTCTGATACAATGGTCCTTGGAACTCCATGCAAACATACTATCCTGGTCATGTATATCTTTGCCAACTTAGCACTGGTGTAAGTGGTCTTCACTGGAATGAAATGAGCCACTTTCATCAAACGGTCGACTACAACCCATATCGAGTCATAGCCTGAACGGGTCCTGGGTAATTCCGTAATAAAATCCATGCCTATTTTATCCCACTTCCATTCGGGTATCGGCAATGGTTGTAGCAACCCTGCTGGCTTCTGATGCACTGCCTTCACTCTCTGACATACATCACAAACTGCTACAAACTCCGCAATATCCTTCTTCATTCTGGTCCACCAGAAAGTATTCTTCAAATCCAAATACATCTTGGTATTCCCTGGGTGAATCGAGTACGGTGAATCATGGGCTTCTTGCAAAATCAACTTCCTGATCTCCGGATCATTTGGCACATATACGCGGTCCTCGAACCATAAGGTATCGTGCTCAACCTCACGAAATCCCTTGGCTTTTCCTTTGCTCATCTTCTCCTTTATCTCTTCAATCTCCTTGTCTGTCTTCTGAGCTTCTCTGATCCTTTCCATCAAGGTAGACTGAATCTCCAATGTCGCTAAATAGCCTCTAGGGACTATCTCCAAGCATAGCTCACGTATGTCCTCGGCTAACTCCTGAGGTAACTCTCCTGTCATGAGGGTGTTGACATGACTCTTGCGGCTCAACGCGTCTGCTACTACGTTAGCCTTTCCGGGGTGATAATGCAATCTCATATCATAGTCTTTGATGAGCTCCAACCATCTCCTCTGTCTGAGGTTTAACTCCTTCTGCGTGAAAATGTACTTCAAACTCTTGTGATCCGTGTACACCTCACAATGGTTTCCGATGAGAAAATGTCTCCATGTCTTCAATGCATGCACCACGGCTGCTAATTCCAAATCATGCATAGCATAATTCTTCTCATGGGGTTTAAGTTGTCGTGAAGCATACGAAACAACTCTTCCTTCCTGCATAAGCACTGCTCCAAGTCCTCGACGAGAAGCGTCGCAATAAACTTCATAGTCCTTGCGTTGATCTGGCAGAATCAACACGGGTGAGGTAACCAATCGTTGCTTCAACTCCTGGAAACTAGCTTCACATTCCTCAGTCCAATTAAATTTGGTGTCCTTCTTCAATAGCTCAGTCATGGGCTTAGCAATCCTTGAGAAATTCTCGATAAATCTCCGGTAGTATCCTGCGAGTCCAAGAAAACTCCGGATTTCTCCAACTGTAGTGGGCGATTCCCAACTTGTCACTGTGTCAACCTTGGCAGGGTCTACTGCTATTCCTTCTCCAGAAATAACATGTCCAAGGAATCCAACTTCCTTCAACCAAAACTCACATTTGCTGAACTTAGCATATAACTGATGTTCTTTGAGCTTCTCAAGTACCAATCGTAAATGCTCCTCATGCTCTTCTTCATCCTATTACTGCATCAGGCTGAGCTTCAATCTCCTCCATGCTCACGTGGTTCACATGTCCTTTGTTGAACGGGTTCGGCTTCTTCCCAGAGCTTCCATTGCCGTTTCCATTTTGGGCTTCGGGACAATCAGTTGCATAATATCCCGTCTTCTGGCACTTGAAACAACTAATGTGACTTAGATCTCTCTTGGTTGGGGTAGATGGGTTGGTGCGGTTCTGTCCGTTTCCTCCTCCATTCCCATTACCATTCTTGGAGCCATTATGGTTGTGCGAACTACCTCCTCCATGGGTATGCTGAAACTGTCCTCCCGGCTTCGGGGTAAATCGTGGCTTCTGCTGGGCTCCAGAATTATACTTCCCTTGTCCATACTTCCTCTTGCGGTTTTCAATCTGCTGTTGCTTCCCTTCTATCATGAGAGCTCTATCTACCAGCTCTTGGTAGTTGTTGAAAGTTGCTACCATCAACTGCATACTCAGCTCATCATTCAATCCTTCCAGAAACTTCTCCTGCTTGGCTGCATCCGTAGCAACGTCATCTGGTGCATAACGTGCTAACTTACTGAAATCTTCCACATACTGGCCTACGGTGCGTCCTCCTTGGGTAGGTTGCGAAACTCACGCTTCTTCATAGCCATAGCTCCTGCTGAAACATGAGCTGTACGGAAAGCTTGCTGAAACTGGTCCCATGTGACAGTGTCAATAGGGTGCGTGGCTGTATAATTCTCCCACCACGATGCTGCGGGTCCAACAAGCTGATGTGCGGCAAAACGCACTCTTTCCGCATCTGTGCATCCTGCAGTGGTTAACTCCCTTCCAACTTTGCGGAGCCAATCATCTGCAACAATCGGCTCGGTGCTACTGGAAAACACCGGCGGGTTTAGCCTTAAGAAACGGGCTAAGTGGTCAACAGGTGGTGGTGGCGGTGGGTTGTTGTTGTTGTTGTTGCCTTGGTTCTGAACTAACACTTGCATCAGGGCATTCTGTTGCTGAATCAACTGGGTGATCTCTGGCGGGAAAACAAATCCGGGGTCGCGTCTCGGAGGCATCTGATAGGTTTTGAAAAGGATGAGAATTAAGAATAGAATGAGGTCTAGAGAGAAAACACTACCCATATGCTCATGAGACAAATTCAATCAATATCACTCAATCAATCCAAACAAGGCAAAACAATCGATCTAACTAGCGTTACAAAGTGCTTAAGCTATACTACTAAATGGGGGGAAAACTACTACTGATATGGTAGTCTACTAAAAATTCTGATCCGTTGAAGACTCCATGATGTCTGCTCCAGCTTCATCAACCCATTCCTCTTCACTTGGTTCCGAGTCGGTGTCGTCGATGATGATGTAGTTATCCGGACAAGTGCATTCGTCGACTTCTGCTTTTGGCACTGGATTTCCCACGAATGATCCAATCTTATTCTCTAGGTCGTCAATCTTCCCTACTATTGCGTTGATTTCCTCCAAGTAATCTTCACGTGTAGTCTTGAGTTCTTCTTGGAGTTCCTTGATCTTCGTGAATGCCTTCTTCAGTTCTTCCTTGTCCGTGCACATCTGGTTCTCCTGGCGTCGAATATGTTGGCTCTGCTCCTGGATGAAAGCTGCAATTGATCCATCCTTCTTGGTCTTGATCATCTCCCATTGCGCGTCTCGATGTCCACAAATTTGATAAATAGTATCCTTAAGCTCCTGGTGATAGACTTCTCCAATGCGTCCCATGGCGATGTGTGCGGCCATGCTCTTCCCTAAACTCCAAGTTGGTGCTTCGAAAACCAATCTCATGGGTTCCGTAATTGGCGCAAATGTTCTTCCTGGAATGATAACTTGAATTTTCCAGCTCTCCTCTTCAGGTAAGGTGGCGTTGTAGGTTCCGGTGACGCTTGGTATTCCTATGTTCAAGTACTTGGTGACTTCCTTCAAATGTCGACCAAACGGCGTGTCTTCATCTGGATGCATGAACTTGCTCCTTGCATTCGCCATTCCTAAAAGAGTAGAAAGTGGAGAGGAGTCAGAAATGAGAAGAGAGAAGTTTTCTAGGGCTTAAGCTTAGTGGTCGTGTCCTATAGTCAGCGTGTGCTCTGATACCAACTTTGTAGCGACCAGACCTCAAATGGCCTGTGCTACTGTGCACCAGTGTCATCCCTGGATCAGTAATGCTGACACGCACAGTACAAATGGAGGATTTATAACAGAGTAGCAATCACACACTTATTACATCGAATATCTCCAAAGAGATTAAGTATGATAAACATGGCTTAAGGCCATCTAATAACGATAACAGCGGAAGACTTGGAAGAATAGTGAGTCCATCAACTCCAGCGGCATCACTGAGTATAAGACCACGACCTAAGGCACCTTACTCGTCGTCTGAAAAGTCTGCAACATGAAACGTTGCAGCCCGGAAACGGGTCAGCACATAGAATATGCTGGCAAAGCAACACATAGAGAGCAATGAACAATGATAATGCTATACTATATGCATATATGGCTGGTGGAAAGGCTCTATGGTTACAGTTTTTGCGAAAAGCCAATTTTATCCTACTGCAAAGGAATAAATTTTATTTAACTATCATGGTGGTTGAAACATTGAGCAGGTACCTCCAACTCAATCCCAATTAAGTAACATCATTAACCCAACAAAATTAATTATAAGTATCACGGTGATGAGATTCAAATGATAATCCAGGTACTAGATACTCAAGTTGTCCATAACCGGGGACACGGCTAATCATGATCAGTTTGTACACTCTGCAGAGGTTTGTGCACTTTTCCCCACAAGACTCGATCGCCTCCGCTTGGTTCTCGCACTGCATGATGTTTGAGAAACGGATGACCGAGACACAGTCTTTCAGAAACAGTCACTCTCTACTCTGGATGGACCGGTACACCTACTTTCCCCTACATCTGCTAGTCCACCTCTTCAAGAGATCCTGTAACCTACTCAGCTATGCTAGAGCCCATAATAGCTTGCGGCTGCACACGGAAGTTTCTAGCATGAATAATCTTATGATCCCTTTGAGCCTGGGTGGCGGACCTTATACATACAGACAACACTGGGTTCTCCAGGTGCCTCAATCCACCCAGATGTGAGTTTTAGTTGCCACCTTAAGTTGAACCATTATTAACAATCTCACATCTGTCATGAATGTCTCTCAAACCCAATCCACGTCTACGAGCATAGCATGGCATTGATAAAAGCAACGTAGAAGTAACTCCCAAGGGTTTGATAGATAAAACAGGTAATAGGTACTACCTCAACTACTTCCCAATACCCACAGTTTAATTAGATCCTAATCATGCAATGTGTTTGAGGAAATAGATCTAATGCAATAAAACTGGGTATGAACGGGGTATGATCAAAGTGTTACTTGCCTTGCTGATGATCCGCAAAACCTAGCGAGTCGAAGTAACAAGCGGCACACTCCGGGTACTCTATCGCAAACAAACAAGCATACAATCAGTACTCATCTAATGCACAGGTAAAACGCGAAATAAAGATCCAACCAGAAAGTTCAACTTAAGAACTCCGGTTTGCAAAAATAATCGATTCGAAAGAAACAACGAAAGTCAAACGGCGAAAGAAAGAAACTTTGTTTGCTAATCTGGATCTAGGTCAAATTTTACTGTAGCAAAAACTTGTTTGAGTAGGTTAAACGGAAAGAAAATTTCGAGACGAAACTCTAGGCGCTTGAATCGCCTGATTCCGATAAACGAGCGAGAAGTTAAACAGATTCGAAAATTCGATCGGAAATCGAATCTGAGAAAATAACGAGAAAATCCGACGAAAAAGAAAAACGGACGAACGGTTAAATAACGGACGTTCGTTAACAGAGAAAAACCGACGGACGCGTTCGTTAAAACGAACGGTTCGGTGAACGCTCGTGAAATAAGAAAACCGAAAAAAACCGATCTAGGGTTTTTTTTTCAGAAAACCGGTCAACGTTGAAGACGGCCGGCGGCAGTACCTCGACGGGGCTCGCTCCGGCGAGGGTTCCGGTGGCGGGGCTCGGGGCGGGGGTGCGGGGCTCGGGGGCGGCGGCTCCGGCGGCGAGGGGGCGGGGCTCCGGCAACGGGCGGCGGGCAACGGCGGGCGGCGGCGGCGGTGAGATGCGGCGGCGGTGGCGTGCTCCTCTGGCGGCGGTGACGAGAGAAACGGAGAGGGGGGGTATATATGGAGGGGGGGCTAGGGCGGCTTGGGGAAGGGGTCGGGCGAGGGGAGGCGTGCGGCGGCCGGAGTCGGTCATGGCGGCGGCGAGCTCCGTGCGGGAAGAGAAGAACCCGCGGGCGGGCCGTCGGCTGGGCTCGGCCCAGTCGGCGCGGGCGCATTTTTTTAAATAAGTTCCACGGAAAATATTCCATAGAAAAATAAATACAAATCAGAAAAATACGAAATAACTTTTCCCTGTCTAGTTAGAAAATCTAGAATAGGGTGAACATTTTTAAAACCAAAAATAAATATTTTGGAAACATGCATATTTTTAAATGCAATAAAAATTGCAAATAAAATCCAAATAAATTTCAAATAATGATTTTAACATTTTTCCTCCAGTATTTCTATGTTTTGGAGAAGTCATATTTTCTCCTCTCGTTTATTTAAAATGAAATTTTTTTCCGGAGAGAAAAATAATTAAAAATCCAAATCCTCGTTTGAAAAATCAAATAAGAAAATACGAGAAAATCCCCAACTCTCTCCGAGGGTCCTTGAGTTGCTTAGGATTTATCGAGGATTTGTCAAAATGCAACAAAACATGATATGCAAATGATGATCTATGTATAACATTCCAAATTGAAAATTTGGGATGTTACAATATACCTCGTGCCATGAATATAGCCATTGTTGCATCATATTATTCATGCACTTATGCTTCTAATGGTTATGTGCAAAAGAAGAGAACCATCATGATGGATGATGTGTTTATCTACCATGCGCATACGTTCTTTCTTTTGTTGTGTGCATGTGTAGAATACTTGGACTTTGTGTCGACTTCCACTTCACGTGAGTTGACCATTCGAGCTCTTGAGAGTGAGCCTCATACATTCGACCACGACTCGTTTCTACACAACCTTTCCTACCACTTCGGCATTGTGAAGGACGCACAAGGACATGCTTTCAAGGTGATATCCTTCTCTTTTGAGAACCTCCAAACCATGAGCATGGATATTGTGGATCATACTACTTGTCTTGCTTGTACCATGAGACTTATTGGTCATCTTGGACCACTTGATTGCACACATGTTAGAGAGCTTGCTTCGATTTGTCATTTTCTTAGGTGTTGTGAATGATTCCTATGCCTAGCATAGACCTTTCATTGAGCGCTTTGCCCATGCTTGCTATGAACTTGAGGTAGATGCTTATTCTCTTGACACACATATTTGCATCTCTACCATAGTTGTTACCCATGAACACTTGTCAACCTCACGATCCCATGAGTTGACAAAACGAGCTCTAGAGAGCAACGATGATTTAGGATCCCATGGATTGCCTTTCCCACCGCTCTCTTCACGCGAAGTCTTCACGCATTCATTCTACATGACCCTCACTTGGCTATGGGTTATTGTCCAATACATATTCTATGCCCATCTTGCCATGTTCACTTTGCATGATATGCCCATTTCTATGCCTTTGCCATGCATTTGTGACCCATGCTTTGCATTATACATGATGATTGATTCTAGTACTTGTATGTGTAATTGCAAGCTTGGTGGAGGTATCACTTGTTATTGCCATGTTTGCTTTGTGCCCCATGCCTATGATTATACTATGATCTTGCTTTGTGTTCGTGCTTGCGAAATGTCATGTGCATTGTCTGTGCCTATTATTTGCTCACATGACATGATTGCCATGATTTCCTCTAGTATGTTGCATCTTCGCACTACTAGCTTGCCCGACTTGATTACTATGATTGCTTGCCTTGCTGCACCACCGATGATTCATACTTGCTCATTTCATGCGGTTGATGACAACCATCTACATGCTTTGCACATGATTGTTATTGCTTCTTGTCATATCTCTCCATATGTTGCCTCCCTCATGCTAGATGATTTGACATGTATTGAGTGCAACAATGCCTTTAGTCTTGATAATGAGTTTGCCCCCATAGCATTCTCACATATAATTGGAGATTTTGACATATTCCTTGCGAAGCATGCTTGTCTTACCTCTTTGCACCATATACCTCGTGCCATGAATATAGCCATTGTTGCATCATATTATTCATGCACTTGTGCTTCTAATGGTTATGTGAAAAAGAAGAGAACCATCATGATGGATGATGTGTTTATCTACCATGCGCATACGTTCTTTCTTTTGTTGTGTGCATGTGTAGAATACTTGGACTTTGTGTCGACTTCCACTTCACATGAGTTGACCATTCGAGCTCTTGAGAGTGAGCCTCATACATTCGACCACGACTCGTTTCTACACCACCTTTCCTACCACTTCGGCATTGTGAAGGACGCACAAGGACATGCTTTCAAGGTGATATCCTTCTCTTTTGAGAACCTCCAAACCATGAGCATGGATATTGTGGATCACACTACTTGCCTTGCTTGTACCATGAGACTTATTGGTCATCTTGGACCACTTGATTGCACACATGTTAGAGAGCTTGCTTCGATTTGTCATTTTCTTAGGTGTGGTGAATGATTCTATGCCTAGCATAGACCTTTCATTGAGCGCTTTGCCCATGCTTGCTATGAACTTGAGGTAGATGCTTATTCTCTTGACACACATATTTGCATCTCTACCATAGTTGTTACCCATGAACACTTGTCAACCTCACGATCCCATGAGTTGACAAAACGAGCTCTAGAGAGCAACGATGATTTAGGATCCCATGGATTGCCTTTCCCACCGCTCTCTTCACGCGAAGTCTTCGCGCATTCATTCTACATGACCCTCACTTGGCTATGGGTTATTGTCCAATACATATTCTATGCCCATCTTGCCATGTTCACTTTGCATGATATGCCCATTTCTATGCCTTTGCCATGCATTTGTGACCCATGCTTTGCATTATACATGATGATTGATTCTAGTACTTGTATGTGTAATTGCAAGATTGGTGGAGGTATCACTTGTTATTGCCATGTTTGCTTTGTGCCCCATGCCTATGATTATACTATGATCTTGCTTTGTGTTCGTGCTTGCGAAATGTCATGTGCATTGTCTGTGCCTATTATTTGCTCACATGACATGATTGCCATGATTTCCTCTAGTATGTTGCATCTTCGCACTACTAGCTTGCCCGACTTGATTACTATGATAGCTTGCCTTGCTGCACCACCGATGATTCATACTTGCTCATTTCATGCGGTTGATGACAACCATCTACATGCTTTGCACATGATTGTTATTGCTTCTTGTCATATCTCTCAATATGTTGCCTCCCTCATGCTAGATGATTTGACATGTATTGAGTGCAACAATGCCTTTAGTCTTGATAATGAGTTTGCCCCCATAGCATTCTCACATATAATTGGAGATTTTGACATATTCCTTGCGAAGCATGCTTGTCTTACCTCTTTGCACCATATACCTCGTGCCATGAATATAGCCATTGTTGCATCATATTATTCATGCACTTGTGCTTCTAATGGTTATGTGAAAAAGAAGAGAACCATCATGATGGATGATGTGTTTATCTACCATGCGCATACGTTCTTTCTTTTGTTGTGTGCATGTGTAGAATACATGGACTTTGTGTTGACTTCCACTTCACGTGAGTTGACCATTCGAGCTCTTGAGAGTGAGCCTCATACATTCGACCACGACTCGTTTCTACACCACATTTCCTACCACTTCGGCATTGTGAAGGACGCACAAGGACATGCTTTCAAGGTGATATCCTTCTCTTTTGAGAACCTCCAAACCATGAGCATGGATATTGTGGATCATACTACTTGCCTTGCTTGTACCATGAGACTTATTGGTGATCTTGGACCACTTGATTGCACACATGTTAGAGAGCTTGCTTCGATTTGTCATTTTCTTAGGTGTTGTGAATGATTCCTATGCCTACCATAGACCTTTCATTGAGCGCTTTGCCCATGCTTGCTATGAAGTTGAGGTAGATGCTTATTCTCTTGACACACATATTTGCATCTCTTCCATAGTTGTTACCCATGAACACTTGTCAACCTCACGATCCCATGAGTTGACAAAACGAGCTCTAGAGAGCAACGATGATTTAGGATCCCATGGATTGCCTTTCCCACCGCTCTCTTCATGCGAAGTCTTCGCGCATTCATTCTACATGACCCTCAGTTGGCTATGGGTTATTGTCCAATACATATTCTATGCCCATCTTGCCATGTTCACTTTGCATGATATGCCCATTTCTATGCCTTTGCCATGCATTTGTGACCCATGCTTTGCATTATACATGATGATTGATTCTAGTACTTGTATGTGTAATTGCAAGCTTGGTGGAGATATCACTTGTTATTGCCATGTTTGCTTTGTGCCCCATGCCTATGATTATACTATGATCTTGCTTTGTGTTCGTGCTTGCGAAATGTCATGTGCATTGTCTGTGACTATTATTTGCTCACATGACATGATTGCCATGATTTCCTCTAGTATGTTGCATCTTCGCACTACTAGCTTGCCCGACTTGATTACTATGATTGCTTGCCTTGCTGCACCACCGATGATTCATACTTGCTCATTTCATGCGGTTGATGACAACCATCTACATGCTTTGCACATGATTGTTATTGCTTCTTGTCATATCTCTCCATATGTTGCCTCCCTCATGCTAGATGATTTGACATGTATTGAGTGCAACAATGCCTTTAGTCTTGATAATGAGTTTGCCCCCATAGCATTCTCACATATAATTGGAGATTTTGACATATTCCTTGCGAAGCATGCTTGTCTTACCTCTTTGCACCATATACCTCGTGCCATGAATATAGCCATTGTTGCATCATATTATTCATGCACTTGTGCTTCTAATGGTTATGTGAAAAAGAAGAGAACCATCATGATGGATGATGTGTTTATCTACCATGCGCATACGTTCTTTCTTTTGTTGTGTGCATGTGTAGAATACTTGGACTTTGTGTCGACTTCCACTTCACGTGAGTTGACCATTCGAGCTCTTGAGAGTGAGCCTCATACATTCGACCACGACTCGTTTCTACACCACCTTTCCTACCACTTCGGCATTGTGAAGGACGCACAAGGACATGCTTTCAAGGTGATATCCTTCTCTTTTGAGAACCTCCAAACCATGAGCATGGATATTGTGGATCATACTACTTGCCTTGCTTGTACCATGAGACTTATTGGTGATCTTGGACCACTTGATTGCACACATGTTAGAGAGCTTGCTTCGATTTGTCATTTTCTTAGGTGTTGTGAATGATTCCTATGCCTACCATAGACCTTTCATTGAGCGCTTTGCCCATGCTTGCTATGAACTTGAGGTAGATGCTTATTCTCTTGACACACATATTTGCATCTCTACCATAGTTGTTACCCATGAACACTTGTCAACCTCACGATCCCATGAGTTGACAAAACGAGCTCTAGAGAGCAACGATGATTTAGGATCCCATGGATTGCCTTTCCCACCGCTCTCTTCATGCGAAGTCTTCGCGCATTCATTCTACATGACCCTCACTTGGCTATGGGTTATTGTCCAATACATATTCTATGCCCATCTTGCCATGTTCACTTTGCATGATATGCCCATTTCTATGCCTTTGCCATGCATTTGTGACCCATGCTTTGCATTATACATGATGATTGATTCTAGTACTTGTATGTGTAATTGCAAGCTTGGTGGAGATATCACTTGTTATTGCCATGTTTGCTTTGTGCCCCATGCCTATGATTATACTATGCTCTTGCTTTGTGTTCGTGCTTGCGAAATGTCATGTGCATTGTCTGTGACTATTATTTGCTCACATGACATGATTGCCATGATTTCCTCTAGTATGTTGCATCTTCGCACTACTAGCTTGCCCGACTTGATTACTATGATTGCTTGCCTTGTTGCACCACCGATGATTCATACTTGCTCATTTCATGCGGTTGATGACAACCATCTACATGCTTTGCACATGATTGTTATTGCTTCTTGTCATATCTCTCCATATGTTGCCTCCCTCATGCTAGATGATTTGACATGTATTGAGTGCAACAATTCCTTTAGTCTTGATAATGAGTTTGCCCCCATAGCATTCTCACATATAATTGGAGATTTTGACATATTCCTTGCGAAGCATGCTTGTCTTACCTCTTTGCACCATATACCTCGTGCCATGAATATAGCCATTGTTGCATCATATTATTCATGCACTTGTGCTTCTAATGGTTATGTGCAAAAGAAGAGAACCATCATGATGGATGATGTGTTTATCTACCATGCGCATACGTTCTTTCTTTTGTTGTGTGCATGTGTAGAATACGTGGACTTTGTGTCGACTTCCACTTCACGTGAGTTGACCATTCGAGCTCTTGAGAGTGAGCCTCATAGAGTCGACCACGACTCGTTTCTACACCACCTTTCCTACCACTTCGGCATTGTGAAGGACGCACAAGGACATGCTTTCAAGGTGATATCCTTCTCTTTTGAGAACCTCCAAACCATGAGCAAGGATATTGTGGATCATACTACTTGTCTTGCTTGTACCATGAGACTTATTGGTCATCTTGGACCACTTGATTGCACACATGTTAGATAGCTTGCTTCGATTTGTCATTTTCTGAGGTGTTGTGAATGATTACTATGCCTACCATAGACCTTTCATTGAGCGCTTTGCCTATGCTTGCTATGAACTTGAGGTAGATGCTTATTCTCTTGACACACATATTTGCATCTCTACCATAGTTGTTACCCATGAACACTTGTCAACCTCACGATCCCATGAGTTGACAAAACGAGCTCTAGAGAGCAACGATGATTTAGGATCCCATGGATTGCCTCTCCCACCGCTCTCTTCACGCGAAGTCTTCGCGCATTCATTCTACATGACCCTCACTTGGCTATGGGTTATTGTCCAATACATATTCTATGCCCATCTTGCCCTGTTCACTTTGCATGATATGCCCATTTCTATGCCTTTGCCATGCATTTGTGACCCATGCTTTGCATTATACATGATGATTGATTCTAGTACTTGTATGTGTAATTGCAAGCTTGGTGGAGATATCACTTGTTATTACCATGTTTGCTTTGTGCCCCATGCCTATGATTATACTATGATCTTGCTTTGTGTTCGTGCTTGCGAAATGTCATGTGCATTGTCTGTGACTATTATTCACTCACATGACATGATTGCCATGATTTCCTCTAGTATGTTGCATCTTCGCACTACTAGCTTGCCCGACTTGATTACTATGATTGCTTGCCTTGCTGCACCACCGATGATTCATACTTGCTCATTTCATGCGGTTGATGACAACCATCTACATGCTTTGCACATGATTGTTATTGCTTCTTGTCATATCTCTCCATATGTTGCCTCCCTCATGCTAGATGATTTGACATGTATTGAGTGCAACAATGCCTTTAGTCTTGATAATGAGTTTGCCCCCATAGCATTCTCACATATAATTGGAGATTTTGACATATTCCTTGCGTAGCATGCTTGTCTTACCTCTTTGCACCATTTACCTCGTGCCATGAATATAGCCATTGTTGCATCATATTATTCATGCACTTGTGCTTCTAATGGTTATGTGCAAAAGAAGAGAACCATCATGATGGATGATGTGTTTATCTACCATGCGCATACGTTCTTTCTTTTGTTGTGTGCATGTGTAGAATACTTGGACTTTGTGTCGACTTCCACTTCACGTGAGTTGACCATTCGAGCTCTTGAGAGTGAGCCTCATACATTCGACCACGACTCGTTTCTACACCACCTTTCCTACCACTTCGGCATTGTGAAGGACGCACAAGGACATGCTTTCAAGGTGATATCCTTCTCTTTTGAGAACCTCCAAACCATGAGCATGGATATTGTGGATCATACTACTTGTCTTGCTTGTACCATGAGACTTATTGGTCATCTTGGACCACTTGATTGCACACATGTTACACAGCTTGCTTCGATTTGTCATTTTCTTAGGTGTTGTGAATGATTACTATGCTTACCATAGACCTTTCATTGAGCGCTTTGCCCATGCTTGCTATGAACTTGAGGTAGATGCTTATTCTCTTGACACACATATTTGCATCTCTACCATAGTTGTTACCCATGAACACTTGTCAACCTCACGATCCCATGAGTTGACAAAACGAGCTCTAGAGAGCAACGATGATTTAGGATCCCATGGATTGCCTCTCCCACCGCTCTCTTCACGCGAAGTCCTCGCGCATTCATTCTACATGACCCTCACTTGGCTATGGGTTATTGTCCAATACATATTCTATGCCCATCTTGCCATGTTCACTTTGCATGATATGCCCATTTCTATGCCTTTGCCATGCATTTGTGACCCATGCTTTGCATTATACATGATGATTGATTCTAGTACTTGTATGTGTAATTGCAAGCTTGGTGGAGATATCACTTGTTATTACCATGTTTGCTTTGTGCCCCATGCCTATGATTATACTATGATCTTGCTTTGTGTTCGTGCTTGCGAAATGTCATGTGCATTGTCTGTGACTATTATTCACTCACATGACATGATTGCCATGATTTCCTCTAGTATGTTGCATCTTCGCACTACTAGCTTGCCCGACTTGATTACTATGATTGCTTGCCTTGCTGCACCACCGATGATTCATACTTGCTCATTTCATGCGGTTGATGACAACCATCTACATGCTTTGCACATGATTGTTATTGCTTCTTGTCATATCTCTCCATATGTTGCCTCCCTCATGCTAGATGATTTGACATGTATTGAGTGCAACAATGCCTTTAGTCTTGATAATGAGTTTGCCCCCATAGCATTCTCACATATAATTGGAGATTTTGACATATTCCTTGCGTAGCATGCTTGTCTTACCTCTTTGCACCATTTACCTCGTGCCATGAATATAGCCATTGTTGCATCATATTATTCATGCACTTGTGCTTCTAATGGTTATGTGCAAAAGAAGAGAACCATCATGATGGATGATGTGTTTATCTACCATGCGCATACGTTCTTT
The DNA here is from genome assembly GCF_018294505.1 of Triticum aestivum. Classification (NCBI taxonomy): domain Eukaryota; kingdom Viridiplantae; phylum Streptophyta; class Magnoliopsida; order Poales; family Poaceae; genus Triticum; species Triticum aestivum. The sequence continues at coordinate 155,033,545 of NC_057796.1, forward strand.
CTTTTGTTGTGTGCATGTGTAGAATACTTGGACTTTGTGTCGACTTCCACTTCATGTGAGTTGACCATTCGAGCTCTTGAGAGTGAGCCTCATACATTCGACCACGACTCGTTTCTACACCACCTTTCCTACCACTTCGGCATTGTGAAGGACGCACAAGGACATGCTTTCAAGGTGATATCCTTCTCTTTTGAGAACCTCCAAACCATGAGCATGGATATTGTGGATCATACTACTTGTCTTGCTTGTACCATGAGACTTATTGGTCATCTTGGACCACTTGATTGCACACATGTTAGAGAGCTTGCTTCGATTTGTCATTTTCTTAGGTGTTGTGAATGATTACTATGCCTACCGTAGACCTTTCATTGAGCGCTTTGCCCATGCTTGCTATGAACTTGAGGTAGATGCTTATTCTCTTGACACACATATTTGCATCTCTACCATAGTTGTTACCCATGAACACTTGTCAACCTCACGATCCCATGAGTTGACAAAACGAGCTCTAGAGAGCAACGATGATTTAGGATCCCATGGATAGCCTTTCCCACCGCTCTCTTCACGCGAAGTCTTTGCGCATTCATTCTACATGACCCTCACTTGGCTATGGGTTATTGTCCAATACATATTCTATGCCCATCTTGCCATATTCACTTTGCATGATATGCCTATTTCTATGCCTTTGCCATGCATTTGTGACCCATGCTTTGCATTGTACATGATGATTGATTCTAGTACTTGTATGTGTAATTGCAAGCTTGGTGGAGATATCACTTGTTATTGCCATGTTTGCTTTGTGCCCCATGCCTATGATTATACTATGATCTTGCTTTGTGTTCGTGCTTGCGAAATGTCATGTGCATTGTCTGTGACTATTATTTGCTCACATGACATGATTGCCATGATTTCCTCTAGTATGTTGCATCTTCGCACTACTAGCTTTCCCGACTTGATTACTATGATTGCTTGCCTTGTTGCACCACCGATGATTCATACTTGCTCATTTCATGCGGTTGATGCCAACCATCTACATGCTTTGCACATGATTGTTATTGCTTCTTGTCATATCTCTCCATATGTTGCCGCCCTCATGCTAGAGGATTTGACATGTATTGAGTGCAACAATGCCTTTAGTCTTGATAATGAGTTTGCCCCCATAGCATTCTCACATATAATTGGAGATTTTGACATATTCCTTGCGAAGCATGCTTGTCTTACCTCTTTGCACCATATACCTCGTGCCATGAATATAGCCATTGTTGCATCATATTATTCATGCACTTGTGCTTCTAATGGTTATGTGCAAAAGAAGAGAACCATCATGATGGATGATGTGTTTATCTACCATGCGCATACGTTCTTTCTTTTGGTGTGTGCATGTGTAGAATACTTGGACTTTGTGTCGACTTCCACTTCACGTGAGTTGACCATTCGAGCTCTTGAGAGTGAGCCTCATACATTCGACCACGAGTCGTTTCTACACCACCTTTCCTACCACTTCGGCATTGTGAAGGACACACAAGGACATGCTTTCAAGGTGATATCCTTCTCTTTTGAGAACCTCCAAACCATGAGCATGGATATTGTGGATCATACTACTTGTCTTGCTTGTACCATGAGACTTATTGGTCATCTTGGACCACTTGATTGCACACATGTTAGAGATCTTGCTTCGATTTGTCATTTTGACCGTTCCATGCATCATGGTATATATCCCTTGTGTGTTGCATCCAATTCTTGGATTACTTGCTCCTCTCATATGTTTGGTTGCAACAATGTCATCACTTCACATATGCCATGTCCCATTGCTTGTCACATGATTGACTTGATTGCCTCACACAGGATGAACAATTGCTCTTTCTATTGTGTTGAGTGCCACACTATTTTCACTGCACCCTATGCACATGATGCTTGGATTGTCTTGCACTTAACCCATGTGTTTAGACATCTCATCTTCTTAGGTGTTGTGAATGATTCCTATGCCTACCATAGACCTTTCATTGAGCGCTTTGCCCATGCTTGCTATGAACTTGAGGTAGATGCTTATTCTCTTGACACACATATTTGCATCTCTACCTCCAATTTACATGCTTGTCCCCATGATATCTTTAATTGTGCTCGATTGATATACTTACATGCCATGTCTCAATCCTTTGTCACACCATATGCATTGCATGATGACGACACTTGTTTGGTGAATCACCTCTTGAATGCTTAGTTTTGCACTAACGCTAACCACATTTGTTTTTCCAAGTGTTTGTTGTCCTTACTCCTTTTGAAGGAATCACAAGACAGTGCGACATTGGAGAGTGCCCATTTCGAGCTTCAAGATGACAAGTACTGGGTGAACGTCCACTTCTACATGGCGAAGCCATCTCTTTCCCATGGTGATTTGGTTTTCGATCCGAGGTCAGATCTTTCCCAAGGGAGGGGAGATGATGCGGAGCATCCTATGGACATCACCATGTCAAGAGTTCGTTTGGCAAGTGACACGTGCGACATCTACTTCACATACGCAAAGGTGAATCATCTCCTTTACATGTGTTCACTTGACCCCTTCGAGGATGGTATACTACTTGACACTTCTCCCGTGTGCATGCATAGGTATTGTCGGAGCTTCACGGATGTTGAGGAGGAGTGCAAGCGCCAAGGAACAACTACACCATCCGCGAGGGAAGCCTGGAAGCGACGACGGAAGAAGACGGAGCTGCTGAAGCTACAGCGGCCGGACATCCGGCGCCTGTGCAGCCGCCAAGGAGCTACACCAACAGACGGCCAACAGCATCAGCGGCCGGACGTCCGGCGCCTCGCCAAAGCCCAGACATCCGGCCCTTCCCCCGGAAATCCAGCATCGATGACAGAACGCACCCGAAGTTTGGCCACTTTAGCCCGGACATCCGGCCCGAGCCCCAAACATCCGGCGCCTCGCGAAGCCCCGGACATCCGGCCCCCCAGCCCGGACATCCGGCGCCTGCCTGCGCGCAGCCACGGGCCAGAGGCCCATGTATCCCTTTCCACTTACCCCTTCGAGGCTTAGACTATAAATAGACCTCCCCCTTCTCCTTTCTAGGGTTAGCAAAGTGATAGCTCATTTGATAGAGAGCTTTGCTCCTTGTACCACTCTACTCTTGAGAGAGAGAGAGAGAGACTACTACTCCTTATGGAGGCCAAGACCTCCATCTAGGAGAAGATCCTGCGGGATATATCATCAAGACCCCCTCTTGGGCAGCCCCCTTCAAGACCTCCTCATGGAGATGAACCTTACCTTGTATCTTTCCCTTTGTTTTATCATGTACCTTGTGGATCTTGTGTGTTTGATTGTCTAGTGGATGTGTGATTGGACTTGTTCTTGAGTGTTCCCCTTTGTGATTTATTTCCGTTCTTCCCCGTGTTCATTGTGTTCTTCGAGGGAACCCACTCCAATCGTGAAAGATCAACCTACACCGGGTTAGCCCCGTATCAGTTTACTTGCCACCAAATCTGATATTGATGAGCTAGATTTTAGCAAATCTGTTTGCTATGCTTTTGTGTGCAAAGAGGCATTATTTTCATTCGAGGACGTGCCTTCCTCTTTGCCCCCTGCTGTCACTAACATTTTGCAGTAGTTCGCTGACGTCTTTCGACAAGACGTGCCACCGGGATTACCACCTATTCGAGGGATTGAGCATCAAATTGACCTAAATCCCGATGCATCGCTACCCAACCGTGCACCATACTGTACCAATCCAGAGGAGACGAAGGAGATTATGCGTCAAGTACAGGAACTGCTCGGCAAAGGCTATATACGCGAATCTCTTAGTCCTTGTGTTGTTCCTATTATTCTAGTGCCGAAAAAGGATGGTACGTCGTGTATGTGTGTTGATTGTAGAGGCATTAATAATATTACTATTCGTTATCGTCATCCTATTCCTAGGCTAGATGATATGCTTGATGAATTGAGTGCCTCTACAATATTCTCCAAAGTTGATTTGCGTAGTGGATACCATCAAATTCGTATGAAATTGGGAGATGAATGGAAAACAGCATTTAAAACTAAGTTTGGTTTATATGAGTGGTTAGTCATGCCTTTTGGGTTAACTAATGCACCTAGTACTTTCATGAGACTAATGAACGAAGTTTTATGTGCTTTCATTGGACGATTTGTGGTAGTCTATTTTGATGATATACTAATTTATAGCCAATCTTTGGAAGAACATTTGGAACATTTACGTGCTATTTTTATTGCTCTACGTGATGCACGTTTGTTTGGTAACCTTGGGAAGTGCACCTTTTGCACCGACCGAGTATCTTTTCTTGGCTATGTTGTTACTCCACAGGGAATTGAAGTTGATAAAGCCAAGATTGAAGCTATTGAGAGTTGGCCGCAGCCCAAAACGGTCACACAAGTGAGGAGCTTTCTTGGACTAACTGGTTTCTATAGGCGTTTTGTTAGAGATTTCAGCACCATTGCTGGACCTCTCAATGAGCTTACAAAGAAGGATGTGCCTTTTGTTTCGGGTACCGCACAACAAGAAGCCTTCACGGTGTTGAAAGATAAGTAAACACATGCTCCTTTAGTCCAACTTCCTGATTTTAATAAGACTTTTGAGCTTGAATGTGATGCTAGTGGAATTGGATTAGGAGGTGTGTTATTACAAGATGGCAAACATGTTGCATACTATTCCGAAAAATTGAGTGGGCCTAGTCTGAACTATTCTACTTACGATAAAGAATTATATGCTCTTGTACGGACCTTAGAAACATGGCAACGTTATTTATGGCCCAAAGAATTTGTTATACATTCTGATCGTGAATCTTTGAAACACATTAAAAGTCAAGCGAAACTGAACCGTAGACATGCTAAATGGGTTGAATTCATTGAGACTTTCCCTTATGTCATTAAACACAAGAAGGGTAAAGAAAATGTTATTGCTGATGCATTGTCTCGTCGTTATACTATGCTTTCACAACTTGACTTTAAAATATTTTGTTCGGAGACCATCAAAGATCAATATGTGCATGATGCTGAATTTAAATATGTATTGCAGAATTGTAATGAAGGGAGAACATGGAACAAGTTAGTCGTTAATGATGGATTTGTGTTTCGTGCTAACAAGCTATGCATTCCAGCTAGCTCCGTTCGTCTTTTGTTGTTACAGGAGGCGCATGGAGGAGGATTAATGGGACATTTTGGCGTGAAGAAGACGGAGGATATCCTTGCTACATATTTCTTTTGGCCAAAGATGAGACGAGATGTTGAGTGTTTTGTTGCTCGCTGCACTACATGTCAAAAAGCTAAGTCACGACTCAATCCTCATGGTTTATATATGCCTTTGCCTGTGCCTAGTGTTCCTTGGGTGGATATATCTATGGACTTTGTTTTAGGTTTACGTCGAACAAAGAAGGGGAGGGATAGCATATTTGTTGTTGTGGATACATTTTCGAAAATGGCACACTTTATACCATGTCATAAAAGCGATGATGTTGTTAATGTTGCTGATTTGTTCTTTCGTGAAATTATTCGTTTGCATGGTGTGCCAAACACTGTCGTTTCAGATCGTGATACTAAATTTCTTAGCCACTTTTGGAGATGTTTATGGGCTAAGTTGGGACTACACTGCTTTTTAGTACTACTTGTCACCCCCAAACTGATGGACAAACTGAAATAGTCAATAGAACTTTGTCTACTATGCTCAGGGCTGTTTTGAAGAATAATAAGAAAATGTGGGAAGAATGCTTGCCTCATATTGAATTTGCTTATAATCGTTCATGATTTCTACTACTAAGATGTGCCCTTTTGAAGTTGTGTATGGTTTTCTACCTCGTGCACCTAGTTGCCTCTTCCATCTTAGGAGAAGGTAAATTTTGATGCTAAACAACGTGCTGATTTGATCTTCAAAACGCATGAGTTAACTAAGGAAAACATTGAGCGTATGAATGTTAAATATAAGGGTTGAAAACATGTTGTCTTTGCACCTGGAGATCTTGTTTGGTTACATTTGCGTAAGGATAGGTTTCCTAATTTGCGCAAATCTAAGCTAATGCCACGTGCTGATGGTCCTTTTAAGGTGTTAGAGAAAATAAATGATAATGCATATAAACTTGAGCTGCCTGCAGATTTTGGGGTTAGTCCCACTTTTAACATTGCAGATTTGAAGCCTTATTTGGGTGAGGAAGATGAGCTTCGGTCGAGGACGACTTCATTTCAAGCAGGGGAGGATGATGAGGACATCAATACCATTGTTACACCCACAGCCCTTACTGTTACATATACTGGACCAATTACTAGAGCTCGCGCACGCCAATTAAATTACCAGGTACTTTCGTTTCTTGATAATGATTCTCATGTTCATGAGAATATGATGCTGCCTAAATTGGATACATTTGTTTTGCTTACAAATGAAGGGCCTAGCTTGGAGAAGGATGAACATTGGAGCAAGGGGAACAAGAACGGAGTTACAAGTGATGATTTCAGGACTTTGCAGCCACCATAAGCAGTACAAGATGCCACTTCATAAATTTCGTCCAGAGGCTATTCTAGGTGCTGCGTCACCTTATTATTGGTCCAGGCCCATGTAATTTCGAAATACATAAGTACAGGCTGTTTTTAGAGTCTGTATGTGTGGGGAAACAAGAGATAGGGTTGGTTTCAGACCCCTTCCCCAAGGGCCACGAAATTGCCCCCTCTTCCTCCATATATACAGCTCTTAGGGCACCGTTTAGAATTAGGGTTTTGTTTAGATTAAAAGTTCGCCATAGCTGCAACTTCGCGTACTTCGTTTGTGTTCAACGACCAGAGAAAGGCGTCACGGAACCCCACCTTCATTAATAAAGCTTTCATCTTTTATTCGCAATATCCAGATTGCAATCTCAGTTTCTTGCTTGTTCTTTGTTTGCTCGCAGAAAATAGACCCTCGTGGTCAGGTTGATCGTGCTCCGGCGTGGTCAATAACCCCTCGGAAGTTGGTTTAGCGATTGCTAAGGTGCGACGTCTTCGCACATTCGTAGTCGGATCATCAAAGTCGACTCCCACAGAAAATGATTGCTATCTCATCGAAACATCGGGACACCTTCGCCTCTATCAACAGTTCATCCTCACTCCATTTATGCACTCGAAAAATTATAGGTCATTCCGAGTTGTGCAAGATGGCTCGTCGGTGCGATCATCTTACCTTGAAAGTTGTATTCACGGTCTGTCCCGCGATGTTGTATCCATAAAACGGCAACAATTTTGCCACAAAAATGCATTGGTGCTCCATGACCCGCCAATACTACCACAACCAAAAGTTTTATGCGCCCGTAACCCACTCTCGGGCTTCAACAACATTTCGGAGGCAAGATTCGGCTTGTAAAATTGAGTTTCAGACGATTTTATGCTTGAGGTATACTCTGTCACCCTCTACCACCCTTCCGTGAGCTCACTTAGGGACTGATATATGGACAATAACATATAGAACATTGCACCATCCTTCCATTACAAACTAGAAAGACTACATGTTCAGTCACGACACAAGAAGGAGGCTCTTCGTCACATCGAAACCCAAGAATTGATGCTTTACATGGTCAATCACCCATCTCGCTACCACCCTCACATTGTCACCAGCGGATGCATTATTCTTGAAGCATAAAGTACATAACAGTTCATCCTCACTCCATTTATGCACCCAGAAAATTATAGGTCATTAAGAGTTGTGCAAGATGGCTCGTAGGTGCGATCAACTTACCTTCAAAGTTGTATTCACGGTCTGTCCCGCGATGTTGTATCCATAAACCGGCAACAATTTTGCCACAAAAACTCCATTGGATCTCCATGACCTGCCAAAACCATCATAACCAAAAGTTGCATGCGCCCGTAACCCACTCGCGGGGTTCGTCAACATTTCGGACACAAGATCCGGCTTGTAAAATTGAGTTCCGGACGATTTTATGCTTGACGTATACTCTGCCACCCTCTACCACCCTTCCGTGAGTTCACCTACGGACTGATATATGGACAATAACATATAGAACAATGCACCATCCTTCCATTACACACTAGAAAGACTACAGGTTCAGTCACAACACAAGGAGGAGGCTCTTCGTTACATCGAAACCAAAGAATTGATGCTTTACATGGTCGATCACCCATCTCGCTACCACCATCACGTTTTCACCAGCGGAAGCATTATTCTTGGATCATAAAGTACATAATAGTTCATCCTCACTCCATTTATGCACTCGAAAATTATAGGTTATTCCGAGTTGTGCAAGATGGCTCATCGGTGCATCATCTTACCTTGAAAGTTGTATTCACGGTCTGTCCCGCGATGTTGTATCCATAAAACGGCAACAATTTTGCCACAAAAACTCCATTGGAGCTCCATGACCCGCAAATACTATGACAACCAAAAGTTTTATGCGCCCGTAACCCACTCTCGGGCTTCGACAACATTTCAGAGGCAAGATCCGGCTTACAAAATTGAGTTCCAGACGATTTTATGCTTGAGGTATACTCTGCGACCCTCAACCACCCTTCGGTGAGCTCACCTGCGGACTGATATATGGACAATAACATATAGAAAAATGCACCATCCTTCCATTACAAACTAGATGTAACATCCCAAATTTTCAATTTGGAATGTTATACATTAGATCATCATTGCATAGCATATTTTATTGCATTTTGGCAAATCCTCGAAAATCCTAAGCAACTCAAGGACCCTCGGAGAGAGTTGGGGATTTTTCGCGATTTTCATATTTGATTTTTATCAAATAATAAAACGAGGATTTTTGGTTTTAATTATTTTTCTCTCCGCAAAATATTTCGTATTAAAATAAATGCGAGGAGAAAATATGACTTCTCCAAAATAATTGAAATATTGGAGGAAAAATATTAAAATCAAATATTGGATTTTATTCGGATTTTATTTGCAATTTTAATTGCATTAGAAAAATTGCACGTTTTCAAAACTGTTTTTTTGGGCCAAGAAAATGTTCATCTCGTTCTAATTATTTTAATTAGCCGGTGAAAATTTGTCTTGGCATTTTTGGATTTTTATTTATTTTTCTACGATTTTTTAAAAAAATTACAAAATCGTGCCAGCGCCGACTGGGCCGAAGCCCAGCCGACGGCCCCGCCCAGCCGCGCCTCCGTCTCCCTCCCGAGCACGGCAGCGCCGCCGCCCGAGTCCCGCACGACCCCGCCGCACGCCGCCTTGCCCCCTCCCCCACGGCACCCCCTCCCTCTCCATATATACTCCCCCAGCCCCGCCGCCCTCCCTCACCCCGCCCCCGACCCGAAGGCGCCGCCGCCGAGAGGAGCGCCGGAGCCGACCCCGCCGCCCGAAGGAGCCGCCGCCCCGGAGCCCGTACGCCGCCCCCTCGTCGCCCCTCGCCTCCCCGACGACGCCCGCACCCCGCCGCCCCTCGCCGCACCCCGTAGACCCCGCCGGAGTACCTCGCCGAGGTAACCGCAGCCGCCGCCGCCGTGCCGGTTTAAAAAAAACGTTCGGTTTATTTTTTTAAACCCTGGATTTTTTTATAGATCGGTTTATTTTTTTGGTTTAGTTAGTTAGTGAATGTTCACCGATCCGTTCGTTTTAACGAACGTGTTCGTCGGTTAGTCGCAGCTAACGAACGTCCGTTCGTTTAACTGTTCGTCAGTTTTCTTTTTCGTCGGATTTTCCGCGTTTATTCCAGATCGCGATTTCTGATCAGATTTTCGTTCTGGTATATCTTTTAGCTCATTTATCGGAATCAGGCGATTCAAGCGCCTAGAGTTTCACCTCGAAATTCTCTTTCCATTTAACCTATTCAAACAAGTTTTTGCTACTGTCAAATTTGACTTAGATCGAGATTAGTAAACGAAGCTTGTTTCTTTCGCCGTTTGACTTTCGTTGCTTCGCTTGATTCGATTCTTTGTGCAAACCGGAATTCTTAAGTTGAACTTTCTGGTTAGATCTTTATTTGAGTTTTACCTGTGCATTAGATGAGTGCTTATTGTATGCTTGTTTGTTTGCGATAGAGTACCCGGAGTGCGCCGCTTGCTACTTCGAATCTCTAGGTTTCACGGATCATCAGCAAGGCAAGTAACACTTTGATCATACCTCTTTTACTACCCAGTTTTATTGCATTAGACCAATCCTCAAACATTGCATGATTAGGATCTAATTAAATTGTGGGTATTGGGAAGTAGTTGAGGTAGTACCTATTGCCCTGTTTATTATCAAACCTTTGGGAGTTACTTCTACGTTTGCTCATATTGCTATGCTATGCTAGTAGACGTGGATTGGGTTTGAGTGTTACCATGACAGATGTGAGATTGTTAATTAATGGTTAACCTTAAGGTGGCAACTAAAACTCACATCTGGGTGGATTGAGGTACCTGGGTATTCCAGGATTGCTTTTTTTTTGGACCGCCACCCAGGTTCAAAGGAATCATGAGATTATTCATGCTAGAAACTTCCGTGTGCAGCCACAAGCTATTATGGGCTCTAGCATAGTTGACTAAGTTGTGTGAACTCTTACGTGGTAGACTAGCAGATGTAGGGGATGTAGGTTGGTACGGTCTATCACATCGTAAGGTGCAAACACTTCTGAAAGACTGTGTCTCGGTCATCCGTTTCTCAAACACCATGAAGTGCGAGAATCCCAACGGAGGAGATCGAGTCTTGTGGGGAAAAGTGCACAAACCTCTGCAGAGTGTATAAACTAATCGTGGTTAGCCGTGTCCCCGGTTATGGACATCTTGAGTATCTAGTACTTGGATTATCATGTGAATCTCATCATGTTACTTTAATTAATTTTGTTGGGTTAATGAGGATACTTAATTGGGATTGAGGATGCTGTCAACCATTCTCAATGTTTAACAACCACCATGATAGTTAAATAAAATTTATTCCTTTGCAGTAGGGAAAAATTGGCTTTTCGCAAAACTGTAACCATAGAGCCTTCCACCAGCCATATATGCATGTAGTATAGCATTATTATGTTCATTACTCTCTATGTGTTACATTGCCAGCATATTCCATGTGCTGACCCATTTTCGGGCTGCAACATTTCATATTGCAGACTTTTCAGACGACGAGTAAGGTGCCTTAGGTCGTGGTCTTATACTCAGTGATGCCGTTGGAGTTGATGGACTCACTTATCTTCCAAGTCTTCCGCTGTTATCGTTTTAGATGGCCTTAAGCCATATTTGTCATACTTATTTCTCTCTTGAGATACTCGATGTAATAAGTGTGTGATTGCTACTCTGTTATAAATCCTCCATTTGTACTGTGCGTGTCAGCATTACTGATCCAGGGATGACACTGGTGCACAGAAGCACAGACTGTTTGAGGTCTGGTCACTACAAAGGTGGTATCAGATCACACGCTGACTTTAGGACACGACCACTAAGCTTAAACCCTAGAACACTACTCTCTTCTCATTTCTGACTCCTCTCCACTTTCTACTCTTTTAGGAATGGCGGATGCAAGGAACAAGTTCATGCAACCGGATGAAGATACACCTTTTGGACGACACTTGAAGGAAGTCACTAAGTACCTGAACATCGGAATACCAAGCTTCACCGGGACTTACAAAGCCACACTACCAGAAGAGGAGCGCTGGAAGATTCAAGTTCAAGTTCTAGGAAGGACGTTTACGCCAGTCACTGAGCCTATAGGTTTTCCTTTGATGCACCAACCTGGAGTTTAGGGAAGAGCATGGCAGCCCACATCTCTATGGGACGCATTGGAGAAGTCTACCATAGGGAGCTTAAGGATACTATTTATCAGATTTGTGGACGCCGAGATGAGCAATGGGAGATGATCAGCACCAAGAAGGATGGATCAATTGTAGCTTTCATCCAGGAGCAAAACTAGCACATTCGTCGCGAGGAGAACCAGATGTGCGCAGACATGCTAGATCTGAAGAAGGCATTGACCAAGATCACGGAGTTGGAGGAAGAACTCAAGTCTACGCGCGATGGATATGAGGAGGAGATCGCCACGTTGTTGGAGATGAATGACGACCTGATAAAGAAGATCAGAGTATTCATGGGAGACCCAGCACCAGGAGGAGAAGATGACGATTCTACTTGCCCGGATAACTACATCATCATCGACGACACCGACTCAGACCCCAGTAAAGATGACTTTGTTGATGAAGCTGGAGCAGATATCATGGAGTCTTCGACCGATCAAAATTTCTAGTAGACCACCATAATCAGTAGTAGTATTTCCCCCATGTATATAGTATAGTCCGAGCACTTTGTAACGATAGTTAGATCGATTGTATGCCTTGTTTGATTTGATTAAGTGATATTGATTGTGTTTGTCTCATGATCATATGGGTAGTGTTTTCCCTCTAGACCTCATTCTATTCTAAATTCTCATCTTTTCTAAACCTATCAGATGCCTCCGAGACGCCACACCGGATTTGTTTTCCCACCGGAGATCGCTCAGTTGATTCAGCAGCAGAATGCCCTGATGCAAGTGTTAGTGCAGAACCAAGGCAACAACAACAACAACCCACCACCACCACCTGTTGATCACTTAGCCCGTTTCTTGAGGATAAATCCGCTGGTGTTTTCCAGCAGCACCGAGCCGATTGTTGCAGATGATTGGCTCCGCAAAGTTGGAAGGGAGTTGACCACTGCAGGATGCACAGATGCGGAGAGAGTGCGTTTTGTCGCACATCAGCTTGATGGACCCGCAGCATCATGGTGGGAGAATTACACAGCCACACACCCTATTGACACTGTCACATGGGACCAGTTTCAGCAAGATTTCCGTACTGCCCATGTTTCAGCAGGAGCTATGGCTACGAAGAAGCGTGAGTTTCGCAACCTACGCCAAGGAGGACGCACCGTAGGCCAGTATGTGGAGGACTTTAGTAAGTTAGCACGTTATGCTCCAGATGACGTTGCTACAGATGCAGCCAAGCAGGAGAAGTTTCTGGAAGGACTGAATGATGAGCTGAGCATGCAGTTGATGGTAGCAACCTTCAACAACTACCAGGAGTTGGTAGATAGAGCTCTCATGATTGAAGGGAAGCAGCAGCAGATTGAAAACCGTAAAAGGAAGTATGGACAAGGAAAGTACAATTCTGGAGCTCAGCAGAAGCGACGTTTTACCCCGAAATCGGGAGGACAGTTTCAGCATACCCATGGAGGAGGTAGTTCGCACAACCATAATGGCTCCAAGAATGGTAATGGGAATGGAGGAAGCAGCGGCCAGAACCGTACCAACCCTTCAACCCCAGCTAAGAGAGACCTGAGCCAAGTCACTTGCTTTAAGTGCCAGAAGACTGGACATTATGCCAATGAATGTCCTGAAGCCCAGAATGGAAATGGCAATGGAAGCTCTGGGAAGAAGCCGAACCCTTTCAACAAAGGACATGTGAACCACGTTAGCATGGAGGAGGTAGAAGCTCAGCCAGATGCAGTAATAGGTAAGTTTTTGGTTAAGTCATTTACTGCACTCGTTCTTTTTGATACTGGTGCATCGCATTCATACATATCAAGGGGATTTGTGGATAAGTATAAACTGCCAACCCAAGCCCTTAGGTCACCCATGTTAGTAACCTCGCCAGGAGCAGAGTATATGGCTAGTTTATGGTGTGATCGGTTACCATTAAGGATTGGTAACTACGTGTTTCCCTCGGACCTAATAGTACTGGAATCGCAAGGATTGGATGTGATATTAGGCATGGATTGGTTATCAAAGTATGGAGGGAACATTGATTGCACCAGTAAGTCGATTTTGCTTACCACCCCAGAAGGAAGAAGGATTAAGTATGTATCCCGGCATATGCCGAAGAGGACTCAGGTGAATTCCTTATCAGGAGTTGTACAGGAAGAAGTACCAGTGGTGGAGGATTACCCGGATGTATTTCCAGAAGAGTTGCTAGGCATGCCACCAGATAGAGAGATTGAGTTTTTGATTGAGCTTTTGCCAGGCACAGGGCCGATATCTAAGAGACCGTACAGGATGCCCGCTAAGGATTTGGAAGAGATTAAGAAGCAGATTAAGGAGTTACTGGATAAAGGCTATATTCGCCCAAGTTCTTCACCTTGGGGATCACCCATACTTCTAGTGGAGAAGAAAGATGGATCGTTGAGGATGGTTGTTGATTATCGTGGATTGAATGAAGTGACCATCAAAAATAAGTACCCACTGCCGATGATCAATGATCTGTTTGACCGATTACAAGGAGCTAAGGTATTTTCCACGATCGATCTATGATCAGGATACCATCAGTTGAAGATTCGAGAGCAGGATATACCTAAGACGGCTTTTACCACCGGGTATGGGCTGTACGAGTATACCGTTATGTCATTTGGTCTGACTAACGCACCTGCCTATTTCATGAACCTGATGAACAAAGTGTTTATGGAGTTTTTGGATAAGTTCGTCGTAGTGTTCATTGATGACATTTTGGTCTACTCAAAGAATGAAGAGGAGCATAAGGAACATTTGCGTTTGGTACTTGAGAAGCTCAGAGAACATCAGTTATACGCCAAGTTCAGCAAATGTGAGTTTTGGTTGAAGGAAGTTGGATTCCTCGGACATGTTATATCCGGGGAAGGAATAGCAGTAGACCCCGCCAAAGTCGACACAAACTGGGAATCACCCACATCAGTTGGAGAGATCCGGAGTTTTCTTGGACTTGCAGGATACTACCGGAGGTTCATTGAGAATTTCTCAAGGATTGCTAAGCCCATGACAGAGCTGTTAAAGAAGGACACCAAATTCAATTGGACTGAGGAATGTGAAGCTAGTTTCCAAGAGTTGAAGAAACGTTTGGTTACATCACCAGTGCTGATTCTGCCAGAACAACGCAAGGATTATGAAGTATATTGCGACGCTTCACGTCGAGGACTTGGAGCAGTGCTAATGCAGGAGGGAAGAGTTGTTTCATATGCTTCACGACAACTTAAACCCCATGAGAAGAATTATGCCACACATGATTTGGAGTTAGCAGCTGTAGTACATGCGTTGAAGACATGGAGACATTTTCTCATCGGAAATCACTGTGAGGTGTACACGGATCACAAGAGTTTGAAGTACATTTTCACGCAGAAGGAGTTGAATCTCAGGCAAAGGAGATGGTTGGAGCTCATTAAGGATTATGATATGAGATTGCATTATCACCCAGGGAAGGCTAACGTAGTAGCTAATGCGTTGAGCCGCAAGAGCCATGTTAACACCCTCATGACCGGAGAGTTACCGAAATTATTAGCCAAGGATCTTCGCGAGCTATGTTTGGAGATAGTTCCAAGAGGCTATTTAGCAACGTTGGAGATTCAGTCTACCTTGATGGAAAAGATCAGGGAAGCTCAGAAGACAGACAAGGAGATTGCAGAAATAAAGAAAAGGATGAGCAAAGGAAAAGCCAAGGGATTTCGTGAGGATGAGCACGATACCTTATGGTTTGAGGACCGCGTTTATGTGCCCAATGATCCGGAGATCAGGAAGTTGATCTTGCAAGAGGCCCATGATTCACCGTATTCGATTCACCCAGGAAATACCAAGATGTATTTGGATTTGAAGGATACTTTCTGGTGGACCGGAATGAAGAAGGATATTGCGGAGTATGTAGCAGTTTGTGATGTATGTCAGAGAGTGAAGGCAGAGCATCAGAAGCCAGCAGGATTGCTACAGCCATTGCCTATACTCGAATGGAAATGGGATAAACTAGGCATGGATTTTATCACGGGATTGCCCAGGAGTCGTTCAGGCTATGACTCAATATGGGTTGTAGTCGATCGTTTGACGAAGGTAGCTCATTTCATCCCAGTGATGACCACTTACACCAGTGCTAAGTTGGCAAAGATATACATGACTAGGATCATATGTCTGCATGGAGTTTCGAGGACCATTGTATCAAATAGAGGAACCCAGTTTGCTTCGAAGTTTTGGAATCAGTTACATGAAACCTTGGGTACCAGGCTAGAGTTTGGTACAACCTTTCACCCACAGACAGACGTACAGACCGAGAGAGTCAATCAGATTTTGGAAGATATGCTGAGAGCTTGTGCGCTAGATTATGGATCTAGTTGGGACGACAATTTGCCGTATGCAGAGTTTTCTTACAACAACAGTTATCAAACCAGTTTGAAGATGGCCCCTTTCAAAGCATTGCACGGAAGGAGGTGTAGAACACCATTGTTGTGGAACGAAGTTGGAGACCACCAGTTGTTTGGACCAGATTTGATTAAAGAGTCTGAACAGAAAGTGAAGTTGATTCGCGATAGGCTCAAGGTAGCCCAATCTAGGCAGAAGAGTTATGCGGATTCTAAACGCAAGGAGACAGTTCACAAAGTTGGAGACAGAGTTTATCTTTGTGTATCACTACTTCGAGGAGTGAAGCGCTTTGGAGTTAAAGGAAAGTTAGCGCCACGTTTTGTAGGACCATACAAAGTTTTGGAGCGTATGGGAGAAGTTGCCTACAAGCTGGAATTGCCTGAAGGATTGTCAGGAGTTCATGATGTATTTCACGTTTCCCAGTTGAAGAAGTGCCACGCAGATATGGCTGATATACCACTGAGAGATACGGTGTCTTTGGAACTGATTCAGTTGGATAGTGATTTGACCTATGAGGAGAAACCGGTTAAGATTCTAGAGTATGCCAGCCGAGTCACCCGCAGCAAGGTTATCAAGTTTTGCAAAGTTCAGTGGAGTCACCATACCGAGGACGAAGCCACCTGGGAGCGAGAGGAAGATCTACGGAAGGACCACTCTCACCTATTTTCTAGCCAACCCGAATCTCGAGGGCGAGATTCATCTTAAGGGGGTAGGTTTGTAACATCCCAAATTTTCAATTTGGAATGTTATACATTAGATCATCATTGCATAGCATATTTTATTGCATTTTGGGCCAAGAAAATGTTCATCTCGTTCTAATTATTTAATTACACGGTGAAAATTTGTTTTGTCATTTTTGGATTTTTATTTATTTTTCGACGATTTTTTTTGGTTCGGCGAAATTATTTAAAAAAAAAAGTCGCGCCAGCGCCGACTGGGCCGAAGCCGAGCCGACGGCCCAGCCCAGCCGCGCCTCCGTCTCCCTCCCGAGCACGACAGCGCCGCCGCCCGAGTCCCGCACGACCCCGCCGCCCGCCGCCTTGCCCCCTCCCCCTCCATATATACTCCCCCAGGCCCGCCGCCCTCCCTCAACCCGCCCCCGACCCGAAGCCGCCGAAGCCGAGAGGAGCGCCAGAGCCGACCCCGCCGCCCGAAGGAGCCGCCCCCCCGGAGCCCGTACGCCGCCCCCTCGTCGCCCCTCGCCTCCCCGACGACGCCCGCACCCGCCGCACCTCAGAGACCCCGCCGGAGTACCTCGCCGAGGTAACCGCAGCCGCCGCCGCCGTGCCGGTTTTTTTTAAACCGTTCGGTTTTTTTTAAACCCTAGATTTTTTTATAGATCGGTTTATTTTTTTGGTTTAGTTAGTTAGTGAACGTTCACCGATCCGTTCGTTTTAACGAACGTGTTCGTCGGTTAATCGCAGCTAACGAACGTCCGTTCGTTTAACTGTTCGTCAGTTTTCTTTTTCGTCGGATTTTCCGCGTTTATTCCAGATCGCGATTTCTGATCAGATTTTCATTCTGGTATATATTTTAGCTCGTTTATCGGAATCAGGTGATTCAAGCGCCTAGAGTTTCGTCTCAAAATTCTCTTTCCATTTAACCTATTCAAACAAGTTTTTTCTACTGTCAAATTTGACTTAGATCCAGATTAGTAAACAAAGCTTGTTTCTTTCGCCGTTTGACTTTCGTTGCTTCGCTTGATTCGATTCTTTTTGCAAACCGGAGTACATAAGTTGAACTTTCTGGTTAGATCTTTATTTGAGTTTTACCTGTGCATTAGATGAGTGCTTATTGTATGCTTGTTTGTTTGCAATAGAGTACCCGGAGTGCGCCGCTTGCTACTTTGAATCTCTAGGTTTCACGGATCATCAGCAAGGCAAGTAACACTTTGATCATACCTCTTTTACTACCCAGTTTTATTGCATTAGACCAATCCTCAAACACTGCATGATTAGGATCTAATTAAATTGTGGGTATTGGGAGGTAGATGAGGAAGTACCTATTGCCCTGTTTATTATCAAACTTTGGGAGTTACTTCTACGCTTGCTCATATTGCTATGCTATGCTAGTAGACGTGGATTGGGTTTGAGTGTTACCATGAGAGATGTGAGATTGTTAATTAATGGTTAGCCTTAAGGTGGCAACTAAAACTCACATCTGGGTGGATTGAGGTACCTGGGTATTCCAGGATTGCCTGTTTTTTTGGACCGCCACCTAGGTTCAAAGGGATCATGAGATTATTCATGCTAGAAACTTCCGTGTGCAGCCACAAGCTATTATGGGCTCTAGGATAGTTGACTAAGATGTGTGAACTCTTACGTGGTAGACTAGCAGATGTAGGGGATGTAGGTTGGTACGGTCTATCACATCGTAAGGTGCAAACACTTCTGAAAGACCGTGTCTCGGTCATCCGTTTCTCAAACACCATGAAGTGCGAGAATCCCAACGGAGGAGATCGAGTCTTGTGGGGAAAAGTGCACAAACCTCTACATAGTGTATAAACTAATCATGGTTAGCTGTGTCCCCGGTTATGGACATCTTGAGTATCTAGTACTTGGATTATCATGTGAATCTCATCATGTTACTTTAATTAATTTTGTTGGGTTAATGATGATACTTAATTGGGATTGAGGATGCTGTCAACCATTCTCAATGTTTAACAACCACCATGATAGTTAAATAAAATTTATTCCTTTGCAGTAGGGAAAAATTGGCTTTTCGCAAAACTGTAACCATAGAGCCTTCTACCAGCCATATATGCATGTAGTATAGCATTATTATGTTCATTACTCTCTATGTGTTACATTGCCAGCATATTCCATGTGCTGACCCATTTTCGGGCTGCAACGTTTCATGTTGCAGACTTTTCAGACGACGAGTAAGGTGCCTTAGGTCGTGGTCTTATACTTAGTGATGCCGTTGGAGTTGATGGACTCACTTATCTTCCAAGTCTTCCGCTGTTATCGTTTTAGAGGGCCTTAAGCCATATTTGTCATACTTATTTCTCTCTTGAGATACTCGATGTAATAAGTGTGTGATTGCTACTCTATTATAAATCCTCCATTTGTACTGTGCGTGTCAGCATTACTGATCTAGGGATGACACTGGTGCACAGAAGCACAGACTGTTTGAGGTCTGGTCGCTACACTAGAAAGACTACATGTTCAGTCACAACACAAGGAGGAGGCTCTTCGCCGCATCGAAACCCAAGAATTCATGCTTTACATGGTCCATCACCCATCTCGCTACCACCCTCACGTTTTCACCAGCGGATGCATTATTCTTGGAGCATAAATTACATAACAGTTCATCCTCACTCCATTTATGCACCCGAAAAATTATAGGTCACTCCGAGTTGTGCAAGATGGCTCGTCGGTGCGATCAACTTACCTTGAAAGTTGTATTCACGGTTTGCCCCGCGATGTTGTATCCATAAACTGGCAACAAACTTGCCACAAAAACTCCATTGGATCTCCATAACCCGCCAAAACAATCACAACCAAAAGTTGTATGCGCCTATAACCCACTCGCGGGGTTCGACAACATTTCGGAGGCAAGATCCGGCTTGTAAAATTGAGTTCCGGATGATTTTATGCTGGAAGTATACTCTGCCACCCTCTACCACCCTTCCGTGAGTTCACCTACGGACTAAATATATGGCCAATAACATATAGAACAATGCACCATCCTTCCATTACACACTGGAAAGACTACAGGTTCAGTCATGACACAAGGAGGAGGCTCTTCGTTGCATCGAAACCCAAGAATTGATGCTTTACATGGTCTATCACCCATCTCGCTACCACCCTCGCGTTTTCACCAGCGGATGCATTATTGATGTAGGGTGGAACCCTAAACGACCGATCTTTCACGAAATGATGAGGACATCAATACCATTGTTACACCCACAACCCCTGCTACTATACATATTGGACCGATTACTAGAGCTCGCGCACGCCAATTAAATTACCAGGTACTTACGTTTCTTGGTAATGACTCTAATGGTCATGAGAATATGATGCTGCCTAAATTGGATACATTTGTTTTGCTTACAAATGAAGGGCCTAGCTTGGAGAAGGATGAACATTGGAGCAAGAACAAGCATGGAGTTGATGGCATGCGCAAGGGAGACAAGAACAGAGTTTCAAGTGTTGATTTCAGGACTTTGAAGCCACCATAATGAGTGCATGAACCCTTGGACGAAATATACAAGATGCCACTTCATAATTTTCGTCCAGATGCTATTCTAGGTGCTGCGTCACCTTATTTTTGGGCCAGGCCCATGTAATTTCGAAATACTTCAATATAGGCTGTTTTTAGAGTCCGTATGTGTGGGGAAACAAGAGTTAGGGTGGGTTTCGGACCCCTCCTCCAAGGGCCACGAAATTCCCCCCTCTTTCTCCATATATACAGCCCCTAGGGCATCGTTTAGACTTTGAGTTTTGTTTAGATTAAAAGTTCGCCATAGCTGCAACTTCGCGTACTTCGTTTGTGTTCAACGACCAGACAAAGGCGTCACAGAACCCAACCTTCATTAATAAAGCTTTCCTCTTTTACTCGCAATATCCAGATTGCAATTTCAGTTTCTTGCTTGTTCTTTGTTTGCTCGCAGGAAATAGACCCTCGTGGTCAGGTTGATCGTGCTCCGGCGTGCTCAATAACCCATCGGAAGTTGGTTTAGCGATTGCTAAGGCGCGACGTCTCCGCACGTTCGTAGTCGGATCGTCAAAGTCGACTCCCACAGAAAACGATCGCTATCTCATCAAAACATCGGGAAGTTCGCCATAGCTGCAACTTCGCGTACTTCGTTTGTGTTCAATGACCAGACAAAGGCAACACAGAACCCCACCTTCATTACTAAAGCTTTCCTCTTTTATTCGCAATATCCAGATTGCAATCTCAGTTTCTTGCTTGTTCTTTGTTTGCTCGCAGGAAATAGACCCTCATGGTCAGGTTGATCGTGCTCCGGCGTGGTCAATAACCCCTCGAAAGTTGGTTTAGCGATTGCTAAGGCGCGACGTCTTCGCACGTTCCTAGTCGGATCGTCAAAGTCGACTCCCACAGAAAACGATTACTATCTCATTGAAACATCGGGAAAGCTTCGCCTCTATCAACAGTTCATCCTCACTCCATTTATGCACTCGAAAAATTATAGGTTATTCCGAGTTGTGCAAGATGGCTCGTCGGTGCGATCATCTTACCTTGAAAGTTGTCTTCACGGTCTGTCCCGCGATGTTGTATCCATAAAACGGCAACAATTTTGCCACAAAAACTCCATTGGAGCTCCATGACCCGCCAATACTAACACAACCAAAAGTTTTATGCGCCCGTAACCCACTCTCGGGCTTCGATAACATTTCGGAGGCAAGATCCGGCTTGTAAAATTGAGTTCCAAGCGATTTTATGCTTGAGGTATACTCTGTGACCCTCTACCACCCTTCCGTGAGCTCACCTACGGACTGATATATTGACAATAACATATAGAAAAATGCACCATCCTTCCATTACAAACTAGAAAGACTACATGTTCAGTAACAACACAAGGAGGAGGCTCTTCGCCGCATCAAAACCCACGAATTGATGCTTTACATGGTCAATCACCCATCTCGCTACCACCCTCACGTTTTCACCAGCGGATGCATTATTTTCGGAGCATAAAGTACATAACAGTTCATCCTCCCTCCATTTATGCACCCGAAAAAATATAGGTCATTCCGAGTTGTGCAAGATGGCTCGTCGGTGCGATCAACTTACCTTGAAAGTTGTATTCACGGTCTGTCCCGCGATGTTGTATCCATAAGCCGGCAACAATTTTGCCACAAAAACTCCATTGGATATCCATGACCCGCCAAAACAATCACAACCAAAAGTTGTATGCGCCCGTAACCCACTCGCGGGGTTCGACAACATTTCGGAGACAAGATCCGGCTTGTAAAATTGAGTTCCGGACGATTTTATGCTTGAAGTATACTCTGCCACCCTCTACCACCCTTCCGTAAGTTCACCTACGGACTAAATATAAGGACAATAACATATAGAACAATGCACCATCTTTCCATTACACACTAGAAAGACTACAGGTTCAGTCACGACACAAGGAGGAGGCTCTTCGTTGCATCGAAACCCAAGAATTGATGCTTTACATGGTCTATCACCCATCTCGCTACCACCCTCGCGTTTTCATCAACGGATGCATTATTGATGTAGGGTGGAACCCTAAACGACCGATCTTTCACGAAATGATGAGGACATCAATACCATTGTTACACCCACAACCCATGCTACTATGCATACTGGACCGATTACTAGAGCTCGCCCACGCCAATTAAATTACCAGGACTTTGTTTCTTGGTAATGATTCTAATGTTCATGAGAATATGATGCTGGCTAAATTGGATACATTTGTTTTGCTTACAAATGAAGGGCCTAGCTTGGAGAAGGATGAACATTGGAGCAATAACAAGCATGGAGTTGATGGCATGCGCAAGGGAGACAAGAACAGAGTTTCAAGTGATGATTTCAGGACTTTGAAGCCACCATAATGAGTGCATGAAGCCTTGGACGAAATATACAAGATGCCACTTCATAATTTTCGTCCAGATGCTATTCTAGGTGCTGCGTCACCTTATTTTTGGGCCAGGCCCATGTAATTTCGAAATACTTCAATATAGGCTGTTTTTAGAGTCCGTATGTGTGGGGAAACAAGAGTTAGGGTGGGTTTCGGACCCCTCCTCCAAGGGCCACGAAATTCCCCCCCTCTTCCTCCATATATACAGCCCCTAGGGCATTGTTTAGACTTTGGGTTTTGTTTAGATTAAAAGTTCGCCATAGCTGCAACTTCGCGTACTTCATTTGTGTTCAACGACCAGACAAAGGCGTCACAGAACCCAACCTTCATTAATAAAGCTTTCCTCTTTTATTCGGAATATCCAGATTGCAATTTCAGTTTCTTGCTTGTTCTTCGTTTGCTCGCAGGAAATAGACCCTTGTGGTTAGGTTGATCGTGCTCCGGCGTGGTCAATAACCCCTCGGAAGTTGGTTTAGCGATTGCTAAGGCGCGACGTCTTCGCACGTTCGTAGTCGGATCGTCAAAGTCGACTCCCAAAGAAAACGATTGCTATCTCATCGAAACATCGGGACACCTTTGCCTCTATCAAGTGGTATCAGATTTCTAGGTTGCTCGGTGAGATTTTACAGTTTTTCGCAGTTTAGATCGAGTCTGTTCTTCATACCTATAGTCCACAAAAAAGCCAAAAAAAATATTAGGGTTAGTTCATCTTATCCGAACCAATCTAAGCCTTTGCATAATCTTTTCTGTATTTGCTTTGTTGAATTTCCGGTTGCATCGTCGTGTCAAGTTGCTGGTCCTAGCGTCTAGTACTTTAGAGTTTCGAGTTCTGTTCACAAGTTGTCACGCCGCCGCCGCACCATCGTCATCACCGCTGCCATATACCACCATTGTCATCACCGTTGCCATATACCTCCATCATCATCACCGCTGCCATATACCACCATCGTCATCACCACTGCCATATACCACCATCGTCATCGCCGCTACCATATACCACATATCCACCGCCATCACGCTAATCCGAGTCCACCTCCATCACAGATTCGCCACCACTCCTTGTTCCATCGCCCTACAAATATCCGCCACCAGTCCGAGTTTCCACCAGATTCATCTCCGCCACCAGTCCTGGTCTGAGTCCAGTAATTATTGCTTTGTTCTCGATTTCCAGATCACGCGATACTCCGAGTCGTGACAGAGTAGGACTCCCCAACTTCCGAGCCATCCGCAGAAGAAAAATAGTTCCAGTTTAAAAATAAACTAAGTCTGGAAAATTCCGGCTAGGAAGTTTTTAGGACATTTGTAGACTTTTTCTAAAAAAAATTGTTGCGGAGCAAAAAAAAAGAGGAAAAAAGTGCAAAAAAAAAGTGAAAAAAGAAAAAAAATCAGAGTGTGCTCCTCCCTTGTTTACGTGCAGCGCCATGATTTTGTTAGTGTTCTAGGCTCGCGTCTCTAGTATGGTCTAGCCTAGGACCAGCACAGTACCGTCGTTGAGCGTTTATTCAACTTTGCATCTCTGAATTGATTATTGCTGACCCTTTTTGCTACCATATTATAAGCCTTCCCAGCTCCACATACATCTACATCGTGCATTTGACTTTCCCTGGTAATCGCTCTATCCAAGCTTTGAGAGTTTTGACTACATCGGTTGCCGATCACCGCCTGCTGCTGGGTATGAACTGGTAAGAATTTGAGATTTGCTTGATGGATTTGTGACACCCACCACCACCACTTGTTAGTAGTCTATAGGATCATATTCTTGTGTGTTTCTATTGCTGCTAACCATGCCAGGATCACAAGCCGACGAGATTCACTTGGAGAACTTAACGAACAAGGAGCTTCATGATAAGTTTCAGCAAATGATGACTGAACAGGTGCAAGATGTGCTGAACAATTTTGAAGAGGCCATGGAGAAGATCACTGGCCTTGAGAAGACGTTCAAAACAAAGCTCGAGAACAGATTTAATGAACTGCTTGCGCGTCTTCCACCACCGGCTGCACCTGCCGCACCTCTACAACAACAACAACAACAACAACAACAACAACAACAACAACAACGACGACGACGACGACGACGGCGACGACTACCTCCACGTCGGGAAACAGCCCTCCGCCGAGCGAGTCGTGTCCCTCTTCAGCCTGGCGAAACAGCTGGTGCTGCTGTTGATACTTCTGTGGCTCCTGCTGCTGATGTGGAGGAGGATGATTATGCGGGAGATTACGAGGATGAGGTTGCTCAAAATCAGAACTACGTGCAACCACCAGCACCACAACCACCAGGTCGTCCACATGCAAATAATGGCAATGTTAGGGCTAACCCTTAGGTACGAGATCATGACCATCTCCCTAAACTGAAATTAAATATTGCACCACTTGAGGGTAGATATGTTCCTGATATATATCTTACTTGGGAGTTAGAAACTGAACAACGATTTACATGTTACAATATCCTGAGGAGAGACGTGTTCCTGCTGCTGTTTGTGCTTTCACTAGCTTTGCATGTGTTTGGTGGTCTGAACATTGTAGATTATATCCTGTTCCAGCTACTTGGGCTGCTTTGAAAACTGTTATGTGTACTCGTTGGGTTCCACCATATTATCAACGTGAATTACTTCAAAAATTGCAGCGCTTAAGACAAGGAAAAAATACTGTAGAAGAATATTATCAGGAATTACAAACTGGCTTGATTAGATGTGGTATTGTTGAGGAGAATGAAGCTATCCTTGCACGTTTTATGGGTGGATTAAATAGAGAGATTCAGACCATTCTAGAGTATAAGGATTATAATAATATCACTCGTTTATTCCATCTTGCTTGTAAAGCTGAACGTGAAGTGCAGGATCGACAGGCATTGGCGCGAACTAACTTTTCTGCAGGTCGACCTTCATCATGGACACCACGTGCATCATCTACTTCCACTGCACCATCACCTCCTTCAGGTGCCACCTCCAACCATGATACAAGAAAGCAGGCACAACCACCACTATCTGCCAAGAGCACACCTGCCGGGCCTGCACAGAGCTCTTCTTCTTCCATGGCGTCAAAAGGGCACACAAGTGATATTATTTGTCGTCGTTGTAAGGGAAGAGGACATTTTGCGAGAGAATGCAAATCTCAGCGTGTGATGATTGCTACTGAGGATGGTGGGTATGAGTCCGCTAGTGACTATGATGAGGAGACTTTGGCTCTTATTACACATGAAGAACATGGTGGAGATGATTCTGATCATGAGACGCAATACATGGCTGCTGAAGATGCTGACAGGTATGAATGTTTAGTTGCTCAACGTTTTTTGAGTGTGCAGGTTACACAAGCTGAGCAAAATCAGAGGCATAATTTGTTCCATACAAAGGGAGTTGTGAAGGAACATTTTATTCGCGTCATCATAAATGGAGGGAGTTGCAACAACTTGGCTAGCATGGAGATGGTGGAGAAGCTATCTCTCACCACAAGACCACATCCACATCCTTACTACATCCAATGGTTCAACAATAGCGGCAAGGTTAAGGTAACACATACTGTTCGGGTACATTTTAGTATCTCTACATATGCTGATTATGTTGATTGTGATGTGGTACCTATGCAAGCATGTTCCTTATTACTTGGTAGACCATGGCAATTTGATAAAAATTCTGTACACCATGGTAGAAACAATCAGTATACTCTTGTTCATAAGGATACAAATATTACTTTGCTTCCTATAACTGATTCCATTTTGAAAGATGATATTCATAGAGCTAATAAAGCAAAACAGGAGAAAAATAAGAGTGAAAATCAGATTGTGGCAAAAGAATTTGAGCAACAAATGAAGCCTAATAATAAACCATCTAGTGTTGCTTCTAAAATTAAATTGAAAAGTGCATGTTTAAATGCCACCAAATCTGATATTGATGAGCTAGTTTTTAGCAAATCTGTTTGCTATTCTTTTGTGTGCAAAGAGGCATTATTTTCATTCAAGGACGTTCCTTCCTCTTTGCCCCTACAATCACTAACATTTTGAAGGAGTTCGCTGACGTCTTCCCACAAGACGTGCCACTGGGATTACCACCTATTCGAGGGATTGAGCATCAAATTGACTTAATTCCCGGTGCATCGCTACCCAACCGTGCACCATACCATACCAATCCAGAGGAGACGAAGGAGATTATGTGTCAAGTACAGGAGCTGCTCAACAAAGCTTATATTCACGAATCCCTTAGTCATTGTGCTATTCCTATTATTCTAGTGCCGAAAAAGGATGGTACGTCGCGTATGTGTGTTGATTGTAGAGGCATTAATAATATTACTATTCGTTATCGTCATCCTATTCCTAGGTGTAGCGACCAGACCTCAAACAGTCTGTGCTGCTGTGCGTCAGTGTCATCCCTGGATCAGTAATGCTGACACGCACAGTACAAATGGAGGATTTATAACAGAGTAGCAATCACACACTTATTACATCGAGTATCTCAAAAGAGAAATAAGTATGATAAATATGGCTTAAGGCCATCTAATACGATAACAGCGGAAGACTTGGAAGATAAGTGAGTCCATCAACTCCAACGGCATCACTGAGTATAAGACCATGACCTAAGGCACCTTACTCGTCGTCTGAAAAGTCTGCAACATAAAACGTTGCAGCCCAAAAACAGGTCAGCACATGGAATATGCTGGCAATGTAACACATAGAGAGTAACGAACATAATGCTATACTACATGCATATATGGCTGGTAGAAGGCTCTATGGTTATGGTTTTGCGAAAAGCCAAATTTTCCCTACTGCAAAGGAATAAATATTGTTTCACTATCATGGTGGTTGTTAAACATTGAGATGGTTGACAGCATCTCAATCCCAATTAAGTATCATCATTAACCCAACAAATTTAATTAAAGTAACATGGTGATGAGATTCACATGATAATCCAAGTACTAGATACTCAAGATGTCCATAACCGGGGACACGGCTAACCATGATTAGTTTCTATACTCTGCAGAGGTTTGTGCACTTTTCCCCACAAGACTCGATCGCCTCCGCTTGATTCTCGCACTACATGATGTTTGAGAAACGGATGACCGAGACACAGTCTTTCAGAAACAATAACTCTTTACTACAGGTGGACAGTTACACCTACTTTCCCCTACATCTGCTAGCCCACCTCTTCAAGAGATCATGTAACCTACTCAACTATGCTAGAGCCCATAATATCTTGTGGCTGCACACGGAAGTTTCTAGCATGAATAATCTTATGATCCCTTTGAGCCTGGGTGGCGGTCCTTAGAAAAACAGGCAACACTGGGTTCTCCAGGTGCCTCAATCCACCCAGATGTGAGTTTTAGTTGCCACCTTAAGTAAACCATTAGTTAACAATCTCACATCTGTCGTGAATATCTCTCAAACCCAATCCACGTCTACTAGCATAGCATGGCGATATAAGCAAACGTAGAAGTAACTCCCAAGGGTTTGATAATAAACAGGCAATAGGTACTACCTCAACTACATCCCAATACCAACAATTTAATTAGATCCTAACCATGCAATGTTTGAGGGTTGGTCTAATGCAATAAAACTGGGTAGTAAAAGAGGTATGATCAACGTGTTACTTGCCTTGCTGATGATCCGTGAAACTTAGCGATTCGAAGTAGCAAGCGGCGCACTCCGGGTACTCTATCACAAACAAACAAGCATACAATAAGCACTCATCAAATGCACAGCTAAAACTCAAATAACGATCTAACCAGAAAGTTCAACTTAAGAACTCCGGTTTGCAAAAAGAATCAAATCAAACGAAGCAACGAAAGTCAAATGGCGAAAGAAATAAGCTTCGTTTACTAATCTGGATCTAGGTCCAATTTTACAGTAGCAAAAACTTGTTTGAGTGGGTTAAACGGAAAGAGAATTTCGAGACGAAACTCTAGGCGCTTGAATCGCCTGATTTCGATAAACGAGCAAAAAGATAAACGAAAACGAAAATCTGATCAGAAATCGCGATCTGGAATAATCGCGGAAAATCCGAAGAAAAAGAAAACTGACGCACAGTTAAACGAACGGACGTTCGTTAACAGCGTCTAACCGACGAACACGTTCATTAAAATGAACGGGTGAGTGAACGTTCACTAATTAAATAAACCAAAAAGAAATAAACCGATCTATATAAAAAAACTAGGGTTTCGAAAAAAAATAAACCGGGGTGGTTTTAAAAAAAAACGGACGGCGAACGGCGGCGGCTCCGGCTAACCTCTGGCGAGGCTCGGGACGGGGCTCCGGCGGGTCGGGCAAGGGCGGCAAGGGGCGGGGGGGCATCGGGCGTCGAAGGGCGACGAGGGCGGCGCCGTACGGCGTCGGGGCGGGGACGGGGTGAGGAGAGGGCGGCGGGGCTGGGGTATAAAAGGAGGGGGTGCCGTGGGGGAGGGGGCAAGGCGGCGGGCGGCGGCCGTGCTCGAGCGGGACTCGGGCGGCGGCGGCGCTGTCGTGCCCGAGAGGGAGACGGGGCGCGGGGCAGCTGGGCCGTCGGCTGGGCTTCGGCCCAGTCGGCGCGCTCGGCGTTTTTTTTAAATAATATCGCCGAATCTAAAAAATCATAGAAAAATAAATACAAATCCAAAAATGCTAAAACAAATTTTCACAGTCTAATTAAAATAATTAGAACAAGATGAACATTTTTCTTGGCCCAAAAATGCAGTTTTGAAAATGTGCAATTTTTCTAATGCATTTAAAATTGCAAATAAAACCCGAATAAAATCCAATATTTGATTTCAATATTTTTCCTCCAGTATTTCAATTATTTTGGAGAAGTCATATTTTTTCCTCTCATTCATTTTAATATGAAATATTTTTCGGAGAGAAAAATAATTAAAACCAAAAATCCTCGTTTTATTATTTGATAAAAATCAAATATGAAAACCGGGAAAAATCCCCAACTCTCTCCGAGGGTCCTTGAGTTGCTTTGGATTTTCGAGGATTTGCCAAAATGCAATAAAATATGCTATGCAATGATGATCTAATGTATAACATTCCAAATTGAAAATTTGGGATGTTACAAACCTACCCCCTTAAGATGAATCTCGCCCTCGAGATTCGGGTTGGCTAGAAAATAGTTGAAAGTGGTTCTTCCGTAGATCTTCCTCTCGCTCCCAGGTGGCTTCATCTTCAGTGTGGTGACTCCATTGAACTTTGCAGAACTTGATAACCTTGCTGCGGGTGACTCGGCTGGCATACTCGAGAATCTTAACTGGTTTCTCCTCATAGGTCAAATCACTTTCCAACTGAATCGCTTCCAGGGGCACTGTATCTCTCAGTGGTATCTCAGCCATCTCTGCGTGGCACTTCTTTAACTGGGAAACGTGAAATACATCATGAACTCCTGACAATCCTTCCGGCAATTCCAGCTTGTAAGCAACTTCTCCCATACGCTCCAAAACTCTGTATGGTCCGATAAAACGGGGCGCTAACTTTCCTTTAACTCCAAAGCGCTTCACTCCTCGAAGTGGTGATACTCGAAGATAAACTCTGTCTCCGACTTTGTGAACTGTCTCCTTATGTTTAGAATCCGCATAACTCTTCTGCCTGGACTGGGCTACCTTGAGCCTATCGCGAATCAACTTCACTTTCTGTTCTGATTCCTTAATCAAATCTGGTCCAAACAACTGGCGGTCTCCAACTTCGTCCCATAACAATGGCGTTCTACACCTCCTTCCGTACAAGGCTTCGAAAGGGGCCATCTTCAAACTGGTTTGATAGCTGTTGTTGTAAGAAAATTCTGCATATGGAAAATTGTCGTCCCAACTAGATCCATAATCTAGCGCACATGCTCTCAGCATATCTTCCAAAATCTGATTGACTCTCTCGGTCTGTCCGTCCGTCTATGGGTGAAAAGCTGTAATGAATTCTAGCCTGGTTCCCAAAGTTTCATGTAACTGATTCCAAAACTTTGAGGTAAACCGGGTTCCTTTGTCTGATACAATGGTCCTCGGAACTCCATGCAAACATACGATTCTGGTCATGTATATCTTTGCCAACTTAGCACTGGTGTAAGTGGTCTTCACTGGGATGAAATGAGCTACTTTCGTCAAACGATCGACTACAACCCATATTGAGTCATAGCCTGAACGAGTCCTGGGCAATCCCGTGATAAAATCCATGCCTAGTTTATCCCACTTCAATTCGGGTATCGGCAATGGCTGTAGCAATCCTGCTGGCTTCTGATGCTCTGCCTTCACTCTCTGACATACATCACAAACTGCTACATACTCCGCAATATCCTTCTTCATTCCGGTCCACCAGAAAGTATCCTTCAAATCCAAAGACATCTTGGTATTTCCTGGGTGAATCGAATACGGTGAATCATGGGCCTCTTGCAAGATCAACTTCCTGATCTCCGGATCATTGGGCACATAAACGCGGTCCTCATACCATAAGGTATCGTGCTCATCCTCACGAAATCCCTTGGCTTTTCCTTTGCTCATCCTTTCCTTTATCTCGTCAATCTCCTTGTCTGTCTTCTGAGCTTCTCTGATCTTTTCCATCAAGGTAGACTGAATCTCCAACGTTGCTTAATAGCCTCTTGGAACTATCTCCAAACATAGTTCGCGAAGATCCTCGGCTAATGATTTCGGTAATTCTTCGGTCATGAGGGTGTTAACATGGTCCTTGCGGCTCAACGCATCAGCTACTACGTTAGCCTTCCCTGGGTGATAATGCAATCTCATATCATAATCCTTAATGAGCTCCAACCATCTCCTTTGCCTGAGATTTAACTCCTTCTGCGTGAAAATGTACTTCAAACTCTTGTGATCCGTGTACACCTCACAGTGATTTCTGATGAGAAAATGTCTCCATGTCTTCAACGTATGCACTACGGCTGCTAACTCCAAATCATGCGTGGCATAATTCTTCTCATGGGGTTTAAGTTGTCGTGAAGCTAATGAAACAACTCTTCCCTCCTGCATTAGCACTGCTCCAAGTCCTCGACGTGAAGCGTCGCAATATACTTTGTATTCCTTGCGTTGATCTAGCAGAATCAACACTGGTGATGTAACCAAACGTTTCTTCAACTCTTGGAAACTAGCTTCACATTCCTCAGTCCAATTGAATTTGATGTCCTTCTTTGACAGCTCTGTCATGGGCTTAGCAATTCTCGAGAAATTCTCAATGAACCTCTGGTAGTATCCTGCAAGTCCAAGAAAACTCCGGATTTCTCCAACTGACGTGGGTGATTCCCAGTTTGTTACTGTGTCAATTTTGGCGGGGTCTACGGCTATTCCTTCTCCAGATATAACATGTCCGAGGAATCCAACTTCCTTCAGCCAAAACTCACATTTGCTGAACTTGGTGTATAACTGGTGTTCTCTGAGCTTCTCAAGTACCAGACGCAAATGCTCCTTATGCTCCTCTTCGTTCTTTGAGTAGACCAAAATGTCATCAATGAACACCACGACGAACTTATCCAAAAACTCCATAAACACTTTGTTCATCAGGTTCATGAAATAGGCAGGTGCGTTAGTGAGACCAAATGACATAACGGTATACTCATACAGCCCATACCTGGTTGTAAAAGCCGTCTTAGGTATATCCTACTCTCGAATCTTCAACTGATGGTATCCTGATCGTAGATCGATCTTGTAAAATACCTCAGCTCCTTGCAATCGGTCAAACAGATCATTGATCATTGGTAGTGGGTACTTGTTCTTGATGGTCACTTCATTCAATCCACGATAATCAACGACCATCCTCAACGATCCATCTTTCTTCTCCACTAGAAGTACTGGTGATCCCCAAGGTGACGAACTTGGGCGAATATAGCCTTTATCCAGTAACTCCTTAATCTGCTTCTTAATCTCCTCCAAATCTTTTGCGGGCATCCTGTACGGTCTCTTAGATATTGGCCCTGTGCCTGGCAAAAGTTCAATCAAGAACTCAATGTCTTTATCTGGTGGCATGCCTGGCAACTCTTCTGGAAATACATCTGGGTAATCTTTCACCACGGGTACTTCCTCCTATACAACTCCTGATAAGGAATTCACCTGAGTCCTCTTCGGCATATGCCGAGATACATACTTAATCCTTCTTCCTTCTGGGGTGGTAAGCAAAATCGTCTTACTGGTGCAATCGATGTTTCCTCCATACATCGATAGCCAATCCATTCGCAAAATCACATCCAAACCTTGCGACTCCAGAACTATTAGGTCTGAGGGGAAAACATGCCTACCTATGGCCAATGGCATCTGAAAACATCCTTGGCTTGCCATATACTCTGCTCCTGGCGAGGTTACTAACATAGGTGTTCTAAGAACTTTGGTGGGCAATTTATACTTATACACAAATCCCCTTGATATGTATGAATGCGATGCACCAGTATCAAAAAAAACGATTGCAGTAAATGACTTAACCAAAAACTTACCTATTACTGCATCAGGCTGTGCTTCAACCTCCTCCACGTAAACGTGGTTCACTTGTCCTTTATTGAACGGGTTAGGCTTCTTCCCAGAGCTTCCATTACCATTTCCATTCTGGGCCTCCGGGCATTCAGTTGCATAATGTCCAGTCTTCTGGCACTTGAAACAAGTAATGTGGCTCAGATCCCTCTTGGCTGGGGTAGATGGGTTATTACGGTTCTGCCCACTGCTTCCTCCATTCCCATTACCATTCTTGGGTCCATTATGGTTGTGCGAACTACCTCCTCCATGGGTATGCTGAAACTGTCCTCCCGATTTCGGGGTAAAACGTGGCTTCTGCTGAGCTCCAGGTACTTCCCTTGTCCATACTTGCTCTTCCGGTTTTCAATCTGCTGTTGCTTCCCTTCAATCATGAGAGCTCTATCTACAACTCCTGGTAGTTGTTGAAGGTTGCTACCATCAACTGCATGCTCAGCTCATCATTCAGTCCTTCGAGAAACTTCTCCTGCTTGGCTGCATCTGTAGCAACGTCATCGGGAGCATAACGTGCTAACTTACTAAAGTCCTCCACATACTGGCCTACGGTGCGTCCTCCTTGGCGTAGGTTGCGAAACTAACGCTTCTTCATAGCCATAGCTCCTGCTGAAACATGGGCAGTACGGAAGGCTTGCTGAAACTGGTCCCATGTGATAGTGTCAATAGGGTGGGTGGCTGTGTAATTCTCCCACCATGATGCTGCGGGTCCATCAAGCTGATGTGTGGCAAAACACACTTTCTCCGCATCCGTGCATCCTGCAGTGGTCAAGTCCCTTCTAACTTTGCGGAGCCAATCATCTGCAACAATTGGCTCAGTGCTGCTGGAAAACACCGGCGGATTTAGCCTCAAGAAACGGGCTAAGTGATCAACAGGTGGTGGTGGTGGGTTGTTGTTGTTGTTGCCTTGGTTCTGTACTAACACTTGCATCAGGGCATTCTGCTGCTGAAGCAACTGAGTGATCTCCGGTGGGAAAACAAATCTGGTGTCGCGTCTCGGAGGCATCAGATAGGTTTAGAAAAGATTAGAATTTAGAATAGAATGAGGTCTAGAGGGAAAACACTACCCATATGCTCATGAGACAAAACACAATCAATATCACTCAATCAACTCAAACAAGGCATGCAATCGATCTAACTATCGTTACAAAAGTGCTCGGACTATACTATATACATGGGGGAATACTACTACTGATTTTTGGTGGTCTACTAGAAACTTTGATCGGTCGAAGACTCCATGATAGCTGCTCCAGCTTCATCAACAAAGTCATCTTCATTGGGGTCTGAGTCGGTGTCGTCGATGATGATGTAGTTATCCAGGCAAGTAGAATCGTCGTCTTGTCCTCCAGGTGATGGGTCTCTCAGGAATACTTCAATCTTCTGTATCAGTTCGCCGTTCTTCTCCAACAACGTGGCGATCTCCTCCTCATATCCATCGCGCGTAGACTTGAGTTCTTCCTCCAACTCCATGATCTTGGTCAATGCCTTCTTTAGATATATCATGTCTGAGCACATCCGGTTCTCCTGGCGACGAATGTGTTGGTTTTGCTCCTGGATGAAAACTGCAATTGATCCATCCTTCTTGGTGTTGATCATCTCCCATTGCTCATCTCGGCGTCCACAAATCTGAT
Organism: Triticum aestivum; assembly: GCF_018294505.1. NCBI lineage: Eukaryota > Viridiplantae > Streptophyta > Magnoliopsida > Poales > Poaceae > Triticum > Triticum aestivum. Next base: position 155,068,182 of record NC_057796.1, read on the forward strand.
AGATAGTATCCTTAAGCTCCCTGCGGTAGACTTCTCCAATGCGTCCCATAGAGATGTGGCCTGCCATGCTCTTCCCTAAACTCCAGGTTGGTGCATCAAAGGAAAATTCTATAGGCTCAGTGACTGGCGTAAACATCCTTCCAGGAATTTGAACTTGAATCTTCCAGCGCTCCTCTTGTGGTAGTGTGGCGTTGTGGGTCCCGGTGAAGCTTGGTATTCCGATGTTTAGGTACTTAGTGACTTCCTTCAAGTGTGGTCCAAAAGGTGTATCTTCATCCGGTTGCATGAACTTGTTCCTTGCATCCGCCATTCCTAAAAGAGTAGAAAGTGGACAGGAGTCAGAAATGAGAAGAGAGTAGTGTTCTAGGGTTTAAGCTTAGTGGTCGTGTCCTACAGTCAGCGTGTGCTCTGATACCACCTTTGTAGCGACCAGACCTCAAACAGTCTGTGCTGCTGTGCATCAGTGTCATCCCTGGATCAGTAATGCTGACACGCACAATACAAATGGAGGATTTATAACAGAGTAGCAATCACACACTTATTACATCGAATATCTCCAAAGAGATTAAGTATGATAAATACGGCTTAAGGCCATCTAAACGATAACAGCGGAAGACTTGGAAGATAAGTGAGTCCATCAACTCCAACGGCATCACTGAGTATATGACCACGACCTAAGGCACCTTACTTGTCGCCTGAAAAGTCTGCAACATAAAACGTTGCAGCCTGAAAACGGGTCAGCACATGGAATATGCTGGCAATGTAACACATAGAGAGTAACGAACATAATGCTATACTACATGCATATATGGCTGGTAGAAGGCTCTACGATTACAGTTTTGTGAAAAGCCAATTTTTCCCTACTGGAAAGGAATAAATTTTGTTTAACTATCATGGTGGTTATTAAACATTGAGATGGTTGGCAGCATCTCAATCCCAATTAAGTATCATCATTAACCCAACAAATTTAATTAAAGTAACATGGTGATGAGATTCACATGATAATCCAAGTACTAGATACTCAAGATGTCCATAACCGGGGACACGGCTAACCATGATTAGTTTGTACACTCTGTAGAGGTTTGTGCACTTTTCCCCACAAGACTCGGTCGCCTCCGCTTGATTCTCGCACTACATGATGTTTTAGAAACGGATGACCGAGACACAGTCTTTCAGAAACAATAACTCTTTACTACGGGTGGACAGTTACACCTACTTTCCCCTACATCTGCTAGCCCACCTCTTCAAGAGATCATGTAACCTACTCAACTATGCTAGAGCCCATAATATCTTGTGGCTGCACATGGAAGTTTCTAGCATGAATAATCTTATGATCCCTTTGAGCCTAGGTGGCGGTCCTTAGAAAAACAGGCAACACTGGGTTCTCCAGGTGCCTCAATCCACCCAGATGTGAGTTTTAGTTGCCACCTTAAGTAAACCATTAGTTAACAATCTCACATCTGTCGTGAATATCTCTCAAACCCAATCCACGTCTACTAGCATAGCATGGCGATATAAGCAAACGTAGAAGTAACTCCCAAGGGTTTGATAATAAACAGGTAATAGGTACTACCTCAACTACATCCCAATACCCACAATTTAATTAGATCCTAACCATGCAATGTTTGAGGGTTGGTCTAATGCAATAAAACTGGGTAGTAAAAGAGGTATGATCAACGTGTTACTTGCCTTGCTGATGATCCGTGAAACTTAGCGATTCGAAGTAGCAAGCGGCGCACTCCGGGTACTCTATCGCAAACAAACAAGCATACAATAAGCACTCATCAAATGCATACGTAAAACTCAAATATCGATCTAACCAGAAAGGTCAACTTAAGAACTCCGGTTTGCAAAAAGAATCACATCAAACGAAGCAATGAAAGTCAAATGGCGAAAGAAATAAGCTTCGTTTACTAACCTGGATATAGGTCCAATTTTACAGTAGCAAAAACTTTTTTGAGTGGGTTAAACGGAAAGAGAATTTCGAGATGAAACTCTAGGCGCTTGAATCGCCTGATTCCGATAAACGAGCGAAAAGATAAACGAAAATGAAAATCTGATCAGAAATCGCGATCTGGAATAATCGCGGAAAATCCGAAGAAAAAGAAAACTGACGCACAGTTAAACGAACGGACGTTCGTTAACAGCGGCTAACCGACGAACACGTTTGTTAAAACGAACGGGTCGGTGAACGTTCACTAATTAAATAAACCAAAAAGAAATAAACCGATCTATATAAAAAAACTGTCGTGCCCGAGAGGGAGACGGGGCGCGGGGCAGCTGGGCCGTCGGCTGGGCTTCGGCCCAGTTGGCGCGCTTGGCGTTTTTTTTTCTAAATAATATCGCCGAATCTAAAAAAATCATAGAAAAATAAATAAAAATCCAAAAATGCTAAAACAAATTTTCACCGTCTAATTAGAATAATTAGAACAAGATGAACATTTTTCTTGCCCCAAAAATGCAGTTTTGAAAACGTGCAATTTTTCTAATGCATTTAAAATTGCAAATAAAACCCGAATAAAATCCAGTATTTGATTTTAATATTTTTCCTCCAATATTTCCATTATTTTGGAGAAGTCATATTTTCTCCTCTCATTTATTTTAAATGAAATATTTTTCGGAGAGAAAAATAATTAAAACCAAAAATCCTCATTTTATTATTTGATAAAAATCAAATATGAAAACCGGGAAAAATCCCCAACTCTCTCCGAGGGTCCTTGAGGTGCTTAGGATTTTCGAGGATTTGCCAAAATGCAATAAAATATGCTATGCAATGATGATCTAATGTATAACATTCCAAATTGAAAATTTGGAATGTTACACTAGGCTAGATGATATGCTTGATGAATTGAGTGGCTCTACAATATTCTCCAAAGTTGATTTGCATAGTGGATACCATCAAATTCGTATGAAATTGGGAGATGAATGGAAAATAGCTTTTAAAACTAAGTTTGGTTTATATGAGTGGTTAGTCATGCCTTTTGGGTTAACTAATGCACCTAGTACTTTCATGAGAGTAATGAACGAAGTTTTATGTGCTTTCATTGGACGATTTGTGGTAGTCTACTTTGATGATATACTGATTTATAGCAAATCTTTGGAAGAACATTTGGAACATTTACGTGCTGTTTTTATTGCTCTACGTGATGCACGTTTGTTTTGTAACCTTGGGAAGTGCACCTTTTACACCGACCGAGTATCTTTTCTTGGCTATGTTGTTACTCCACAGGGAATTGAAGTTGATAAAGCCAAAATTGAAGCTATTGAGAGTTGGCCGCAGCCCAAAACGGTCACACAAGTGAGGAGTTTTCTTGGACTCGCTGGTTTCTATAAGCGTTTTGTGCGAGATTTTAGCACCATTGCTCCACCTCTCAATGAGGTTAGAAAGAAGGATGTGCCTTTTGTTTGGGGTACCGCACAGGAAAAAGCTTTCACGATATTGAAAGATAAGTTGACACATGCTCCTTTACTCCAACTTTCTTATTTTAATAAGACTTTTGATCTTGAATGTGATGCTAGTGGAATTGGATTAGGAGGTGTGTTATTACAAGATGGCAAACCTGTTGCTTACTTTTCTGAAAAATTGAGTGGGCCTAGTCTGAACTATTCTACTTATGATAAAGAATTATATGCTCTTATTCGGACCTTAGAAACATGGCAACATTATTTATGGCCCAAAGAAATTGTTATACATTCTGATCATGAATCTTTGAAACACATTAAAAGTCAAGCTAAACTGAACCGTAGACATGCTAAATGGGTTGAATTCATTGAGACTTTCCCTTATGTCATTAAACACAAGAAGGGTAAAGAAAATGTTATTGCTGATGCATTGTCTCGTCGTTATACTATGCTTTCACAACTTGACTTTAAAATATTTGGTTTGGAGACCATCAAAGATCAATATGTGCCTGCTGCTGAATTTAAAGATGTATTGCAGAATTGTAAAGAAGGTAGAACATGGAACAAGTTCGTCGTTAACGATGGATTTGTGTTTCGTGCTAACAAGCTATGCATTCCAGCTAGCTCCGTTCGTCTTTTGTTATTGCAGGAGGCACATGGAGGAGGACTAATGGGACACGTTGGCGTGAAGAAGACGGAGGATATACTTGCTACACATTTCTTTTGGACAAAATGAGACGGGATGTTAAGCGTTTTGTTGCTCGCTGCAATACATGTCAAAAAGCTAAGTCACGACTCAATCCTCATGTTTTATATATGCCTTTGCCTGTACCTAGTGTTCCTTGGGAGGATATATCTATGGACTTTGTTTTAGGTTTACCTAGAACAAAGATGGGGAGGGATAGCATATTTGTTGTCGTGGATAGGTTCTCGAAAATGGCACACTTTATACCATGTCATAGAAGCGATGATGTTGTTAATGTTGCTGATTTGTTCTTTCATGAAATTATTCGCTTGCACGGTGTGCCAAATACTATTGTTTCAGATCGTGATACTAAATTTCTTAGTCACTTTTGGAGATGTTTATGGGCTAAGTTGGGGACTAAACTGCTTTTTAGTACTACTTGTCGCCCCCAAACTGATGGTCAAACTGAAGTAGTCAATAGAACATTGTCTACTATGCTTAGGGCCGTTTTGAAGAATAGTAAGAAAATGTGGGAAGAATGCTTGCCTCATATTGAATTTGCTTATAATCGTTCGTTGCATTCTACTACTAAGATGTGCCCTTTTGAAATTGTGTATGGTTTCCTACCTCGTGCACCCATTGATTTGTTGCCTCTTCCATCTTCGGAGAAGGTTAATTTTGATGCTAAACAACATGCTGAACTGATCTTAAAAATGCATGAGTTAACTAAGGAAAACATTGAGCGTATGAATGCTAAATATAAACTTGCTGGAGATAAGGGTAGAAAACATGTTGTCTTTGCACCTGGAGATCTTGTTTGGTTACATTTGCGTAAGGATAGGTTTCCTAATTTTCGCAAATCAAAGCTAATGCCACGTGCTGATGGTCCTTTTAAGGTGTTAGAGAAAATAAATGATAATGCATATAAACTTGAGCTGCCTGCAGATTTTGGGGTTAGTCCCACTTTTAACATTGCAGATTTGAAGCCTTATTTGGGTGAGGAAGATGAGCTTCCGTCGAGGACGACTTCATTTCAAGAAGGGGAGGATGATGAGGACATCAATACCATTGTTACACCCACAACCCCTGCTACTATACATACTGGACCGATTACTAGAGCTCGCGCACGCCAATTAAATTACCAGGTACTTTCGTTTCTTGGTAATGATTCTAATGTTCATGAGAATATGATGCTGCCTAAATTGGATACATTAGTTTTGCTTACAAATGAAGGGCCTAGCTTGGAGAAGGATGGACATTGGAGCAAGAACAAGCATGGAGTTGATGGCATGCGCAAGGGAGCCAAGAACAGAGTTTCAAGCGATGATTTCAGGACTTTGAAGCTACCATAATGAGTACATGAAGCCTTGGACGCAATATACAAGATGCCACTTCATAATTTTCGTCCAGAGGCTATTCTAGGTGCCGCATCACCTTATTTTTGGGCCAGGCCCATGTAATTTTGAAATACTTCAATATAGGCTGTTTTTAGAGTCCATATGTGTGGGGAAGCAAGAGTTAGGGTGGGTTTCAGACCCCTCCTCCAAGGGCCACGAAATCCCCCCTCTTCCTCCATATATACAGCCCCTAGGGCATCGTTTAGACTTTGGGTTTTGTTTAGATTAAAAGTTTGCCATAGCTGCAACTTCGCGTACTTCGTTTGTGTTCAACGACCACACAAAGGCGTCACAGAACCCCACCTTCATTAATAAAGCTTTCCTCTTTTATTCGCAATATCCAGATTGCAATCTTAGTTTCTTGCTTGTTCTTCGTTTGCTCGCGGGAAATAGACCCTCGTGGTCAGGTTGATCGTGCTCCGGCGTGGTTATTAACCCCTCGGAAGTTGGTTTAGCGATAGCTAAGGCGCGACATCTTCGCACGTCCGTAGTTGGATCGTCAAAGTCGACTCCCACAGAAAATGATAGCTATCTCATCGAAACATCAGGACACCTTTGCCTCTATCACGAAAGGAGCAGATCTCAACTAAGAACACGAAGAACATGAGGGGAATCACGAGGGAAAACACAAGTGGAACTCTCAAACCAACAAGAGATAGTCACACATATGCGAGATCCAAGAACACATAGAGATCACACGGTCCAAATCCAACAAGGGATGATACATAGGTAACCGGTTCTTCTCCGTGAGGAGGTCTTGATGGGGCCACCCAAGAGGGGGTCTTGAATCCGCTTGGAAGGATCTTTTCTGAGGAGGCGCGATCTCCAAGGAGAAGGTAACCAAGTGGATTAGGAAAGCTCTGACACAAACATGAGCTAATCCTTTGCTAACGTTAGTACAGAGCTAAGGGACAAGTATATATAGTCCAAGGGGTAAGTTGGGGGATACATGGGGTGAAACCCCTTCAACTGCGCGCAGGCAGGGCGGTAGTACCGGTCATGGGGCCGGTAGTACCGATTTTAGCTGATGAGGACAGCAATAACATTATTACACCCACAGCCCCTGCGGCTATACATACTGGACCAATTACTAGAGCTCGCGCACGCCAATTAAATTATCAGGTACTTTCGTTTCTTGGTAATGATTCAAATGTTCATGAGAATATGATGCTACCTAAATTGGATACATTTGTTTTGCTTACAAATGAAGGGCCTAGCTTGGAGAAGGATGAACATTGGAGCAAGAACAAGCATGGAGTTGATGGCATGCGCAAGGGGAACAAGAACGGAGTTAGAAGTGATGATTTCAGGACTTCGAAGCCACCATAAGGAGTGCATGAAGCCTTGGACAAAATATACAAGATGCCACTTCATAAATTTCGCCCAGAGGCTATTCTAGGTGCTGAGTCACCTTATTATTGGGCCAGGCCCATGTAATTTCGAAATACATAAGTATAGGCTGTTTTTAGAGTCCGTATGTGTGGGGAAACAAGAGATAGGGTTGGTTTCGGACCCCTTCCCCAAGGGCCATGAAATTCCCCCCTCTTCATCCATATATACAGCCCTTAGGGCACCGTTTAGACTTTGGGTTTTGTTTAGACTAAAATTTCGCCATAGCCGCAACTTCACGTACTTCGTTTGTGTTCAACGACCAGACAAAGGCGTCACAGAACCCCACCTTCATTAATAAAGCTTTCCTCTTATATTCACAATATCCAGATTGCAATCTCAGTTTCTTGCTTGTTCTTCGTTTGCTCGCAGGAAACAGGCCCTCGTAGTCAGGTTGATCGTGCTCCGGCGTGGTCAATAACCCCAAGGAAGTTGGTTTAGCGATTGCTAAGGCACGACGTCTCGCACGTTCATAGTCAAATCGTCAAGGTCGACTCCCACAGAAAACGATAGTCATCATCTCATCGAAACATCAGGACACCTTAGCCTCTATCAAGTGGTATCAGATTTCCAGGTTGCACGGTGAGATTTTATAGTTTTTCATAGTTTAGATCGAGTCTGTTTTTCATACCTATAGTCCACGAAAAAGCCAAAAAAATTAGGGTTAGTTCATCCTATCCGAACCAATCTGAGCCTTTGCATAATATTTTATGTATTTGCTTTGTTGAATTTGCGGTTGCATCGTCGTGTCAAGTTGCTGGTCTTAGCGTCTAGTCCTTTAGAGTTTCGAGTTCTGTTCATAGGTTGTCACGTCGCCGCTGCCATATATCACCACCGCATCATCATCATTACTGCTGCCATATACCACCACCGCACCAAATTCATCACCGCTACCATATACCACCACCACATATTCACCGCCAATCTGAGTCCACCTGCAACATCTATCCGCCACCAGTTTGAGTTCCACCAGATTCATCTCCGCCACCAGTCCTATTCCGAGTCCAGTATTTTGTTACTCTGTTTTGGATTACCAGATCACGCCATACTCCGAGTCGTGACAGAGAAGGACTCCCCAACTTCCATCCTACCCGCAGTAGAAAAATAGTTCCAAACTAAAAAAAATTCTGGCTAGGCAGTTTTTAGACCATTTGTAGACTTTTTTGAAAAAAAAATTGTTGCGGAGCAAAAAAAAGAGAAAAAAAATTGCAAAAAAAAGAGAGAAAAAATTCAGAGTGTGCTCCTCCCTTGTTTACGTGTAGCGCCGTGATTTTGTTAGTGTTCTAGGCTCACATCTCCAGCACGGTCTAGCCTAGGACCAGTACAGTACCGCCGTTGAGCGTTTATTCAACTTTGCATCTCTGAATTGATTATTGCTGACCCTTTTTGCTACCATATTAAAAGCCTTCCCAGCTCCACATACATCTACGTCGTGCATTTGACTCTCCCTGATAATCGCTCTATCCAAGCTTTGAGAGTTTTGACTACATCGATTGCCGATCACCGCCTGCTGTTGGGTAAGAACTAGTAAGAATTTGAGATTTGCTTGACGGATTTGTGACACCCACCACCACCACCACTTGTTAGTAGTGTAGCGACCCGACCTCTGATGGTCAAGCCTCTGTGTATCTGTGCCATCCCTGGATTAGTATGCTGGCACACACAGTACATCAATGTATATATCAAAGTGCAATCACATGTATAAATAACGTAAAACTGATATATACCTCATAAGTCTCAGCGGAAACAAACAATCGGGTGTGGAGTCCCATCAACGCCATCGGCAGGTTGAGTGTAGACCGTAACCCAACAAGAAACTCACTCGTCATGGAGATAATCCTGCAACATGATATGTTGCAGCCGTGTAGGTCAGTACATTGAATGTACCGACAAGATCACAATAAGAGAAAGCAGATGATAAAACTATTCTATATGCAATATGGCTTTGTGGCTCTATGCCTGAGTTTTATTTTGCATAAAAGCTGGTTTTATTTTCGCTACATCAAAGGAATATCAGGAGTCTGTACTATGGAGTTTTCTATCATGACATGGTTCCGCCAACCGATGTCTCATTGCCCGAATCATCATAAGTTGCCCACAATTAAATTATCAGTCTGGTGTTGACAGTTCTGAGATAGATCCAAGTCCAGAGGCTCAAATTGTCCGTAACCGGGGACACGGCTAATCGATTAGGTTTTAACCCTCTGCTGAGGTTTGTACACTTTACCCGCAAGATTCGATCCCTCTTTTTACGTTCTCGCACTTCAGGGTGTTTGAGAACAAGACGACCGAAACATGGTCTTCCGAAGAGTTCCCCTGACCACTGTCCAGTGCTCATCCAATCCTACCGTAGTTCTACATCTGCTAGCACCGTCCCAGCCAGAGTCACCACTAAGGTCAACCAAGCCAGAGCCCATAGTGACTTGCGGTTGCACAGGTAAGCTTCCGGGCATGAAGTATTCTTCCGTCTCTTTGATTCTGGGTGAGGCTTTCCGCAAGATGTCATGGCACTTCTCCATGCATCCCGGCCATCCACTGGTTGCTCCAGGGTGCCCGTCAACCGTCCTTCACCCAGTAGTGTGCATTAAATTCTTGTCTCTAGTCTTGAAGTCTTGAGGCCTTGAAGATGCAGTCCTTGCAGATTCCATCATGGAGTTGTTGTTATTGACGTAGAGTCCTTCTTCTTCACACCACTCTCGTGCACTCATACCAAACCCCGTCTACTATAGCGTAGCATTAAAACTATATAACGTCCCAGGCTTGGTAACAGGGAGATGGGTTCCTACCTCATGCATTCTACTCAACTACAAGATTCAATAACACTACTGGAGGGGTTGTTGAAAGGGTGCTACTACATGCAAATAAAACATAGGTATGAAAAACATGGTCAAAGTGAACTTGCCTGGTAAGTTGATGAAGATAATAACGCTCTCGAAATCTTTGATAAACTATTCGTCACTCCAAGAAAATCTATATAGTCAAATATTATACTCATATAAGCAATAATCCTAGCAAACAATACTAGCAATCAAAATAACAATCAAAAAGCAATAAATAAAACAATAATGAAGTCAAAGAAAACCAAATAGAATTCCAAAGAAAACTTCAGGAAAACAAGGGAGAAACCAACTCACACAATAACAGTCAATACTCTCATAGCAACACTAAATTACTCTAATAACTTTTATGCAGCAAAGAAAATATAATTCTATTGCAACAACATAAAATAATTTAATAAATTAATAACTAGCAAAAAGAACTAATATAAAAACTACTATAACTATCTAGTTAACACTAGAAAAACTATAACAACTAACACAACACTAAGACAATAAAAAAAACTAAAATAACTATGAAAACTAATTTACTTCTAAATATAGAATCAATGACAACATATATTGAAGTGGCAAAAAGAATTACTTTAAAACTAATAAAACTATTTCTATCAACTCTCACTATGAACTAAACAAACAAATACTAAAACAGTAGCTAAACACTAATAAATAACTACAAAAATTTATCTACCGGAGTCTAACAGAAACATATGACAACATGTAAAAATTTACAAAAAGAATTAACTAAAAACAATTAAAAACACTAATTATATGACTAAAACAACTACATAAGCAAAACAGTACTGTTTTCACAATAAACCTAATTTAAAATAAACTAAAAACAGGCCACTATATGCTACTGGATAGACAAAACAATAACAAAACAGTAGCAAAAAGATTCAATCGAAAATCTATTCTAGAATTCAAACTAGAGCCAAAACAGTGTTTGAAGCATATTTGAAATAACTCAGATTTATCTACTCAAATTCAAAATTTCAAGTTACTAAAAGAAACTTCACAAAATTTGTGACACAGTGCAATTCGAATCACTCAAAAACATTAAGCAGGCTAAAAGATACAAGCAATCTAAGATTGAAACTTGTTCTGTTTTTAAAACAGAAACGAAAATAACAAAAACAAATTGGGAACTAGCTACGTGGCCTATTGCTACTAGGGTAAACAGGTGGGTGATCGGTAGTTAAAAGACGCTCGGCCGAAACTTAACTAAACTGATTGCGTGCGTTTAATAAGAGAAAACCGGCGAACCGGTCAGGTTTAAACCGAGTATAAACCGTAAATAAAACCGATCTACTTAAGAAAACCCTAACTATTGACTCCGATCTAATCTACGCCGTAAAACAAAGATCGGACGGTGGTGGTTGATGCTCACTGGACGGGGTTGCCGGACTTGGAGAAGACGACGACGACGTCGTTCGGACGTGGTTGTGGCGCTCGTCTTGGTGGTCGCCGGACTCGGGGAAGGGTCGAACGGGGCGCGGAGCATGAAGGCGAACTCGGGGTGACCTCGTGAGCTTCGGGGGCGGCCTGTGGCGACAGTGGCGAATGGCTGGAGCAGCGGCAGCGCCGGCGAGATGCGGGAGGCGTCGGGGACGTCGTTCCCGTGCGGATCTGCGCGAGAAAAGGGTCAGGGATATGAAGCGCGTCAAGCAGGAGCGGACAGAGGAAAATAGGGATTCGGGAAACCTCCAGTGGCGGCAGATTTGGTCGGCAATAGGAGCTCCTGGAGGCAAACTCCGGCGAGATCGAGGTGAGGCTCTGGGGCACGAGATATTGAGATTTTTCGAAAAATCGGAGGAGGAGGAGTAGGGCATTATTTATAGGGAGGCGGGCTTGCGCGATGGGCAACCAATCGAGCGAATCTCGCGAGGATTTGGGTTGGCAGGAACGAACTTGTGCGCGTGCAGGATTAGGGCGTGGCTTGAGGAAGAAGAAGACGTGGGCCCCGCTGTCAGTGAGAGAGAGAGAGAGGCGAGCGAGAGCGAGAGGGGTTCGGTCGTCCGAGCGATAGTGCTTTGGCGTTGGAGAGGGGCCCAAGTGGAGGTGGCCCGCGGTTCGGGAGCGACGGCTGGGCCTGGCGGCTAGCGCCAGCCTGCGCTGGTTTTTTTTATAAGAACAGACAACAAAAAAAGAAACAAAATAAAAACAAATTACATATAGTCATATAATATGTCAAAAATTTTAGAAAAATATTTCCCACAACATGAACTATTTTCCAAGTTCAAATAAATCCACAAAAATTCACAAATGTCAAACAGTGCTTCTATTGCAATAAAACCCAATAAAAATCATCTTTTAAAATACCAAAATTATTTCCAAAAACATTTCTCCAAATTTTCCATTGAAGGGAATCATTTTACCCTTATTTCCGTCTATTATGTTTTAGGAGAGAAATAATTTGAAAAAAGGCAAATAACTCCTAAATTGAAGGTGGGTTTCAAAATACTTCCAAATGACTTTCAATTTGATTCTTTTAACTTCCAACCTATATTTCTTATAATTTGAAGAAGTCATTTTATCTTCTCTCATGAAAATCATTGAGTTGCATAAAGTTTCTGAATTTGAAATATTTCCAAATCAAATTCAAATCCCTTTTCATTTAATTAAATGGAAGAATTCATATCATCTTCACTCTAGGGTTTTTGTGATGAAATGGATTTGAATTCATGGAGATCAAATGCAAAGAAGAAAGTTTGGGAAAGTCCTTTTATTCCCTCTCATTCAACTTTCAAAAAGTTTCAAATTCCACCCAATTTCACTCAATCAATCACGCAACAATAAAACTTATTTAATTAATATAACATTCCAAAATTTGGGATGTTACAAACCTACCACACTTAAAATGAATCTCGTCCTCGAGATTCGAAGATGCTAGCAAGAAAGGTTGGGGTTTGGGGGTCTTCTAGCAATTCCATTGATCGGTATGGTCTAGTCTACCACACTTAGAAGCATGGTTATGGTTTCAACAAAATTCATGTACTCCATCCTTTGGGTTGACGGTGTCGGTCTTCTCATATCTTCATGATAAGTCCCACTCCGGGGTCCCTTTTCCTAAAACACTTGTCCTTTCATCCTGGTGAGGTTCTTCCGAGAATGGGTCTTCTTAGCTGACCGGTCTGTCGCCAATGCTAAGCAACTATCGGAACCTCATGGTGGTGAGCCATTCATGGTTTTCCTGCAGCAAATGGGTCTGGGCTAAAGCTCACCGTATAAGTATGATTGGCAATGGTTGCCTGTACATGGATAAATCGTCCTACCATTCTATGGTTTAAACAAGGTTTGACATCGTCGTCTCTCTACTATGGGTGAGTCTGATTTACCATTCCAAATAGCAAGAGCGAATGACAAGAGTAAGTCAGTATGGTGATCAACCCATTCCGCACCCGAATCATTACCTTGTATAAGGTTTAGCAGATCTCGCATTTCTAACACTCGGGCATTCTCACAAGCATTGCAGAATTTCTCTTGTCCTCGAACTGGGTTCGGGTATATCCATTAATTCTGCAAGCTGAACAAAACATCTATCGTTCTTCACAACTCTTAGGTTTTTGCATAATCTCCTATGAAACATTTGCTGATGAAATCACAACTTCTTCCAAAATTTCTTCTTCCTGGGAGTACTTGATCCTTATTAATTCCTGGGCCTGTGGGTTCTGGCCCACTTCAACACTTGTACAACTTTAACTCATCCTTGGAGTAACTCTTGTTTCCATATTTCTACATTACACCTCACTTCATTCCATCATATCAAAAGCCAAAACTCCAACTCATTTTGTCCAAACTAGACTCCAGGGAATAAATTTTCCTTTCCATAAATTAGGTGTTCTCAGAGAGTACTACCAGCCTTAAAAATGAAATGCAGAATTTCATCCATAGACCATATTTCTCATATCCTCGAAACTGGTCCAGATTTGAGTTCATAGCATAACAAATCATACAATTCAACATATGGATTTTGGACACTTTATTGATTTCATGAATTCATTACAATATATGAGCACTCATTACATAAATTCAACTCCATATCCTTATGGAAACAATTGCTTCCTACTAAACTTATTACCAATATCAAAATTCCAACTACTCAGCTCCGGCTTCCTTCTTGTAGGGACATTCATTAGCATAATGTCTGGCTTCCTTGCATCAAAAGCAAATGACTTCCGTCAAGTCTCGAGGCTTCTTGATGATTATGTATGCTCCTTGGATTTTTAGCTTCTTTTGTGGCCATTTATGAGCGTAATGACCTAAATCCTTACACCTGTAACAAGTGATATGACCGAGGTCCTTCTCTGCAGAAATTGGGTTGTTCTGAGGATGCCTTCGTTTTCTCTTCCTGGATTTGTCCGTAATGATCAGAGCTTCTATTTCCTGAGGGTCAAAGTTCACTTCTGCTGTCGGGAAGTCTTCGAGATACTCTTGGCTTTCCTTCGTGCAATACTCTGAAAAATGTCCTTCTTCTCCACATGAATAGCAGGCTTGGGCGAAAAATCTGTTTAGGCCTTCACCATCAGGGTCTTCAATAACTTCCTTCATCACGGGTTCCTCTAAACTTTCCCTAAGGGCTTCTTTCTGCTGCTTGGTAATTTTTTGTACCTTGCGATAAATGTGACATTAACCAGGGTAGTGTGTAGTTCCTTCACACAGGAAACAAGTAACTTGCCCAGTTGGGCATTCTTCGGCTGGGTGATTCTCCTCACAATGTGGGCATCCATCCTTGTGTTCCTCCTGGGTGTGTCCTATTTCTCCACTCCATGCACAAGCTTGCTTCATTTTACTGTCACCGGGCTTCTGGATAAAACGAGACCTCGGTAGAATCGTCTTGAATTCTTCCCAAGCATTTGCTCCATTCCATCCTTGTATAGCTTGATGTATCTCTCGCCATTTTGCAGCACCTTGTGTGATCCATCGTAGGGTGTATGGAACCATATACTCTCCTTCAATACAGTGCTCCTTCATGCGATCTTCCATGTTCCGTATCCACTATGCTACCTCCGGTTGTGTCATAAATCTCGGAAATGCACATCCATCTTCATTCATCATCTATTGGGTCCAAGTGTTTTTGGGATGAGATACGGAAGATAGGGGGAGATGCACGCAATACAAACAATAGTTTTGAAGAAACATGTTTTGTTTTGTGGTTGTCGGAAAAACATCAAACAAATGACAGCTCACAAATCGTCGCATCTAAAGTAAGTATATAACAAGGGTTTTGTTCTTCTAAGGGTCAAATAAATCTTCGGAGTTTTCCAAAGTCTTCGGAGTCTTCTGTTGTTGCAGCTGCACTTCTTCCAACGCATGGAGAAATCCTCTTTAAACTGAAATGACCATCAGTTGTCCGATATCTTGTACTTCTTGGAGCGGCTTCAGTTGATCCTCCGTGTGGTCAAAAGGGAAAAGGGTATACTCCGGCTATTGGAGGTAAGAGGGACTACTTGAAAAAAATTAGAAAAGACGAGAAGTAAGAGTCTTTTTAAAAATAAACTTTTAGAGATATCCTATCCTAGGGCTTTCCAGTTTCTAGGGCCACATCCTACAGTCAACATGTGCTCTGATACCATATCTGTAGCGACCCGACCTCAGACGGTCAAGCCTCTGTGTATCTGTGCCATCCCTGGATCAGTATGCTGGCACACACAGTACATCAATGTATATATCAAAGTGCAATCACATGTATAAATAACGTAAAACTGATATATACCTCATAAGTCTCAGCGGAAACAAACAATCGGGTGTGGAGTCCCATCAACGCCATCGGCAGGTTGAGTGTAGACCGTAACCCAACAACGAAAATCACTCATCATGGAGATAATCCCGCAACATGATACGTTGCAGCCGTGTAGGTCATTACATTGAATGTACCGGCAAGATCACAATAAGAGAAAGCAGATGATAAAACTATTCTATATGCAATATGGCTTTGTGGCTCTATGTCTGAGTTTTGTTTTGCGTAAAAGCTGGTTTCATTTTCGCTACATCAAAGGAATATCAGGAGTCTGTACTACGGAGTTTTCTATCAAGACATGGTTCCGCCAACCGATGCCTCATTGCCCGAATCATCATAAGTTGCCCACAATTAAATTATCAGTCTGGTGTTGAGAGTTCCGAGATAGATCCAAGTCCAGAGGCTCAAATTGTCCGTAACTGGGGCACGGCTCATCGATTAGGTTTATCGATTAGCCGTGTCCCCGGTTACGGACAATTTGAGCCTCTGGACTTGGATCTATCTCGAAACTCCTAATCGATTAGCCGTGTCCCCGGTTACGGACAATTTCAGTCTCTGGACTTGGATCTATCTCGGAACTCTCAACACCAGACTGATAATTTAATTGTGGGCAACTTATGATGATTCAGGCAATGAGGCATCGGTTGGCGGAACCATGCCATGATAGAAATCTCCGTAGTACAGACTCCTGATATTCCTTTGATGTAGGGAAAATAAACCAGCTTTTACGCAAAACAAAACTCAGACATAGAGCCACAAAGCCATATTGCATATAGAATAGTTTTATCATCTGCTTTCTCTT
This sequence comes from Triticum aestivum, assembly GCF_018294505.1. Classification (NCBI taxonomy): domain Eukaryota; kingdom Viridiplantae; phylum Streptophyta; class Magnoliopsida; order Poales; family Poaceae; genus Triticum; species Triticum aestivum. Next base: position 155,084,431 of record NC_057796.1, read on the forward strand.
ATTGTGATCTTGCTGGTACATTCAATGTACTGACCTACACGGTTGCAACGTATCATGTTGCAGGATTATCTCCATGACGAGTGAGTTTTGTTGTTGGGTTACAGTCTACACTCAACCTGCCAATGGCGTTGATGGGACTCCACACCCGATTGTTTGTTTCCGCTGAGACTTATGAGGTATATATCAGTTTTACGTTATTTATACATGTGATTGCACTTTGATATATACATTGATGTACTATGTGTGCCAGCATACTGATCCAGGGATGGCACAGATACACAGAGGCTTGACCGTCTGAGGTCCGGTCGCTACAACTAGTCTGTAGGATCATATTCTTGTGTGTTTCTATTGTTGCTAACCATGCCAGGATCACAAGTCGACGAGATTGACTGGGAGAACTTAACGAACAAGGAGCTCCATGACAAGTTTCAGCAAATGATGACTGAACAGGTGCAAGATGTGCTGAACAATTTTGAAGAGGCCATGGAGAAGATCACTGGCCTTGAGAAGACATTCGAAACAAAGCTCGATAACAGATTTAATGAACTGTTTGCGCGTCTTCCACCGCTTGCTGCACCTGTCGCACCTCTACAACAACAACAACAACAACAACATCGCCTTCCAAATCAAGTGGGATGTGCACAGCACATTCCCCTTGAGCCTGGTCAAACTTCTGGTGCCGGTGTACCTACTGTTGATGCTTCTGTAGCTCCTGCTGCTGCTACTTCAGAGGTGGAGGACCATTACGAGGTTGAGGTTGATCAAAATCAGAACTACGTGCAACCACCAGCACTACCACCACCAGGTCGTCCTCATGCATATCATCGCAAGGTAGGGCTGCACCACCACCTGAGGTACAAGCTCATGACCATCTTCCTAAACTAAAATTGAATATTCCACCATTTGAGGGTAGATATGTTCCTGATATATATCTTACTTGGGAGTTAGAAACTGAACAACAGTTTACATGCTTACAATATCCTGAGGAGAGACGTGTTCCTGCTGCTGTTTGTGCTTTCACTAGTTTTCCATGTGTTTGGTGGTCTGAACATTGTAGATTATATTCCATTCCAGCTACTTGGGCTGCTTTGAAAACTGCTATGTGTACTCGTTGGGTTCCACCTTATTATTGTTGGGAATCATAGCATAATTTAAAATTTTCCTACGCTCACCAAGATGCATCTATGGAGTATACTAGCAACGAGGGGAAAGGAGTGCATCTACATACCCTTGTAGATCGCGAGCGGAAGCGTTCCAATGAACGTGGATGACGAAGTCGTACTCGCCGTGATCCAAATCACCGATGACCGAGTGCCGAACGGACGACACCTCCGCGTTCAACACACGTACGGTGCAGCGACGTCTCCTCCTTCTTGATCCAGCAAGGGGGAAGGAGAGGTTGATGGAGATCCAGCAGCACGACGGCGTGGTGGTGGATGTAGCAGGATGCCGGCAGGGATTCGCCGAGCTTCTACAAGAGAGAGAGAGGTGTTGCAGGGGAGGAGGGAGGCGCCCAAGGCTGTCATACTACTGCCCTCCCTCCCCCCCCTTTATATAGGCCCCCTGGGAGGGGGGCGCCGGCCAGGGATCCCATCTAGGGTGGGGGCGGCGGCCAAGGGGGGTGCCTTGCCCCCCAAGGCAAGTGGGAAGCCCCCCACCCTAGGGTTCCCAACCCTAGGCGCATGGGGGGAGGCCCATGGAGGGGCGCCCAGCCGACTAGGGGCTGGTTCCCTTCCCACTTCAGCCCACGGGGCCCTCCGGGATAGGTGGCCCCACCCGGTGGACCCCCGGGACCCTTCCGGTGGTCCCGGTACAATACCGGTAACCCCCGAAACTTTCCCGGTGGCCGAAACTTGACTTCCTATATATAATTCTTCACCTCCGGACCATTCCGGAACCTCTCGTGACGTCCGGGATCTCATCCGGGACTCTGAACAACTTTCGGGTTTCCGCATACACATATCTCTACAACCCTAGGGTCACCGAACCTTAAGTGTGTAGACCCTACGGGTTCGGGAGACATGCAGACATGACCGAGACGCCTCTCCGGTCAATAACCAACAGCGGAATCTGGATACCCATGTTGGCTCCCACATGTTCCACGATGATCTCATCGTATGAACCACGGTGTCGAGGATTCAATCAATCCCGTATGCAATTCCCTTTGTCATATCGGTATGTTACTTGCCCGAGATTCAATCGTCAGTATCCCAATACCTTATTCAATCTCGTTACCGGCAAGTCTCTTTACTCGTACCACAATGCATGATCCCGTGACTAACGCCTTAGTCACATAGAGCTCATTATGATGATGCATTACCGAGTGGGCCCAGAGATACCTCTCCGTCACACGGAGTGACAAATCCCAGTCTCGATCCATGCCAACCCAACAGACACTTTCGGAGATACCCGTAGTGCACCTTTATAGTCACCCAGTTACGTTGTGACGTCTGGCACACCCAAAGCACTCCTACGGTATCCGGGAGTTGCACGATCTCATGGTCTAAGGAAAAGATACTTGACATTGGAAAATCTCTAGCAAACGAAACTACACGATCTTTTATGCTATGCTTAGGATTGGGTCCTGTCCATCACATCATTCTCCTAATGATGTGATCCCGTTATCAATGACATCCAATATCCATGGTCAGGAAACCGTAACCATCTATTGATCAACGAGCTAGTCAACTAGAGGCTCACTAGGGACATGTTATGGTCTATGTGTTCACACATGTATTACGATTTCCGGATAACACAATTATAGCATGAACAATAGACAATTATCATGAACAAGGAAATATAATAATAACCATTTTATTATTGCCTCTTGGGCATATTTCCAACAGTCTCCCACTTGCACTAGAGTCAATAATCTAGTTACATTGTGATGAATCGTACACCCATAGAGTTCTGGTGTTGATCATGTTTCGCTCTATGGAGAGGTTTAGTCAACGGATCTGCTACATTCAGGTCCGTATGTACTTCACAAATATCTATGTCTCCATTTTGAACACTTTCACGAATGGAGTTGAAGCGACGCTTGATATGCCTGGTCTTCCTGTGAAACCTGGGCTCCTTCGCAAGGGCAATAGCTCTAGTGTTGTCACAGAAGAGAGTCATCGGGCCCGACGCATTGGGAATCACCCCTAGGTCGGTAATGAACTCCTTCATACAGACCGCTTCCTGTGCTGCCTCCGAGGCTGCCATGTACTCCGCTTCACATGTAGATCCCGCCACGACGCTTTGCTTGCAACTGCACCAGCTTACTGCTCCTCCATTCAAAATATACACGTATCCGGTTTGTGACTTCGAGTCATCCAGATCTGTGTCGAAGCTAGCGTCGACGTAACCCTTTACGACGAGCTCTTCGTCACCTCCATAAACGAGAAACATATCCTTAGTCCTCTTCAGGTACTTTAGGATATTCTTGACCGCTGTCCAGTGTTCCATGCCGGGATTACTTTGGTACCTTCCTACCAAACTTACGGCAAGGTTTACATCAGGTCTGGTACACAACATGGCATACATAATAGACCCTATGGCCGAGGCATAGGGGATGACACTCATCTTTTCTCTATCTTCTGCCGTGGTCGGACATTGAGCCGTGCTCAACTGCACACCTTGCAATACAGGCAAGACCCCTTCTTGGACTGATCCATATTGAACTTCTTCAATATCTTGTCAAGGTATGTACTCTGTGAAAGACCAATGAGGCGTCTTGATCTATCTCTATAGATCTTGATGCCTAATATATAAGCAGCTTCTCCAAGGTCCTTCATTGAAAAACACTTATTCAAATAGGCCTTTATACTTTCCAAGAATTCTATATCATTTCCCATCAATAGTATGTCATCCACATATAATATGAGAAATGCTACAGAGCTCCCACTCACTTTCTTGTAAACACAGGCTTCTCCATAAGTCAGCGTAAACCCAAACGCTTTGATCATCTCATCAAAGCGAATGTTCCAACTCCGAGATGCTTGCACCAGCCCATAGATTGAGCGCTGGAGCTTGCATACTTTGTTAGCATTCTTAGGATCGACAAAACCTTCCGGCTGCATCATATACAACACTTCCTTAAGGAAGCCGTTTTGACGTCCATCTGCCATATCTCATAATCATAGTATGCGGCAATTGCTAACATGATTCGGACGGACTTCAGCCTCGCTACGGGTGAGAAAGTCTGATCATAGTCAACCCCTTGAACTTGTCGATAACCCTTAGCGACAAGTCGAGCCTTATATATGGTCACATTACCATCCGCGTTCGTCTTCTTCTTAAAGATCCATTTATTTTCTATGGCTCGCCGATCATCGGGCAAGTCAGTCAAAGTCCATACTTCGTTTTCATACATGGATCCTATCTCGGATTTCATGGCTTCTTGCCATTTGTCGGAATCCGGGCCCGCCATCGCTTCTTCATAGTTCGAAGGTTCACCGTTGTCTAACAACATGATTTCCAGGACAGGGTTGCCGTACCACTCTGGTGCGGAACGTGTCCTTGTGGACCTACGAAGTTCAGTAACTTGATCTGAAGCTTCATGATCATCATCATTAACTTCCTCCCTAGTCGGTGTAGGCACCACAGGAACATTTTCCCGCGCGGCGCTAATTTCCGGTTCGGAAGGGGTGACTATCACCTCATCAAGTTCCACTTTCCTCCCACTCAATTCTTTCGAGAGAAACTCCTTCTCCAGAAAGGACCCGTTCTTGGCAACGAAGATCTTGCCTTCGGATCTGAGGTAGAAGGTATACCCAATAGTTTCCTTAGGGTATCCTATGAAGATGCATTTTTCCGACTTGGGTTCGAGCTTTTCAGGTTGAAGTTTCTTGACATAAGCATCGCATCCCCAAACTTTTAGAAACGACAGCTTAGGTTTCTTCCCAAACCATAATTCATACGGTGTCGTCTCAACGGATTTCGACGGAGCCCTATTTAAAGTGAATGCGGCAGTCTCTAAAGCATAGCCCCAAAATGAGAGCGGTAAATCGATAAGAGACATCATAGATCGCACCATATCTAATAGAGTGCGATTATGACGTTCGGACACACCGTTTCTCTGAGGTGTTCCAGGCGGCGTGAGTTGTGAAAATATTCCACATTTCCTTAAGTGTGTACCAAATTCGTGACTTAAATATTCTCCACCACGATCTGATCGTAAGAATTTTATTTTCCTGTCATGTTGATTCTCAACTTCACTATGAAATTCCTTGAACTTTTCAAAGGTTTCAGACTTGTGTTTCATTAGGTAGACATACCCATATCTACTTAAATTATCAGTGAGAGTGAGAACATAACGATATCCTCCGCGAGCCTCAACACTCATTGGACCGCACACTTCGGTATGTATGATTTCCAATAAGTTGGTTGCTCGCTCCATTGTTCCGGAGAACGGAGTCTTGGTCATCTTACCCATGAGGCATGGTTCGCATGTGTCAAATGATTAGTAATCAAGAGACTCCAAAAGTCCATCTGCATGGAGCTTCTTCATGCGCTTGACACCAATGTGACCAAGGCGGCAGTGCCACAAGTATGTGGGACTATCGTTATCAACTTTACATCTTTTGGTATTTACACTATGAACATGTGTAACATCACGTTCGAGATTCATCAAAAATAAACCATTGACCAGCGGGGCATGACCATAAAACATATCTCTCAAATAAATAGAACAACCATTATTCTCGGATTTAAATGAGTAGCCATCTCGAATTAAACGAGATCCAGATACAATGTTCATGCTCAAAGCTGGCACTAAATAACAATTATGGAGGTTTAAAACTAATCCCGTGGGTAGATGCAGAGGTAGCGTGCCGACGGCGATCACATCGACCTTGGAACCATTCCCGACGCGCATCGTCACCTCGTCCTTCGCCAGTCTCCGTTTATTCCGTAGTTCATGTTTTGAGTTACAAATATGAGCAACTGCACCGGTATCAAATACCCAGGAGCTACTACGAGTACTGGTAAGGTACACATCAATTACATGTATATCACATATACCTTTGGTGTTGCCGGCCTTCTTCTTGTCCGCTAAGTATTTGGGGCAGTTCCGCTTCCATTGACCACTTCCCTTGCAATAAAAGCACTCAGTCTCGGGCTTGGGTCCATTCTTTGACTTCTTCCCAGTAACTGGTTTACCGGGCGCGGCAACTCCCTTGCCATCCTTCTTGAAGTTCTTCTTACCCTTGCCCTTCTTGAACTTAGTGGTTTTATTCACCATCAAAACTTGATGTTCTTTTCTGATTTCTACCTCAGCTGATTTCAGCATTGAATATACCTCAGGAATGGTCTTTTCCATCCCCTGCATATTGAAGTTCATCACAAAGCTCTTGTAGCTTGGTGGAAGCGACTGGAGGATTCTGTCAATGACCGCGTCATCCGGGAGATTGACTCCCAGCTGAGACAAGCGGTTATGCAACCCAGACATTCTGAGTATGTGCTCACTAACAGAACTGTTCTCCTCCAATTTACAGCTGAAGAACTTGTCGGAGACATCATATCTCTCGACCCGGGCATGAGCTTGGAAAACCAATTTCAGCTCCTCGAACATCTCATATGCTCCATGTTTCTCAAAACGCTTTTGGAGACCCGGTTCTAGGCTGTAAAGCATGCCGCACTGAACGAGGGAGTAATCATCAGCACGCTGCTGCCAAGCGTTCATAACGTCTTGGTTTTGTGGGATTGGTGCTTCACCTAGCGGTGCTTCTAGGACATAATCGTTCTTGGCTACTATGAGGATGATCCTCAGGTTCCGGACCCAGTCTGTATAGTTGCTGCCATCATCTTTCAGCTTGGTTTTCTCTAGGAACGCGTTGAAATTGAGGACAACGTTGGCCATTTGATCTACAAGACATAGTGTAAAGATTTTAGACTAAGTTCATGATAATTAAGTTCATCTAATCAAATTATTCAATGAACTCCCACTCAGATAGACATCCCTCTAGTCATCTAAGTGAAACATGATCCGAGTTTAACTAGGCCGTGTCCGATCATCACGTGAGACGGACTAGTCAAGATCGGTGAACATCTCCATGTTGATCGTATCTTCTATACGACTCATGCTCGACCTTTCGGTCCTCCGTGTTCCGAGGCCATGTCTGTACATGCTAGGCTCGTCAAGTCAACCTAAGTGTATTGCGTGTGTTCCGAGGCCATGTCTGTACATGCTAGGCTCGTCAACACCCGTTGTATTCGAACGTTAGAATCTATCACACCCGATCATCACGTGGTGCTTCGAAACAACGAACCTTCGCAACGGTGCACAGTTAGGGTGAACACTTCCTTGAAATTATCATAAGGGATCATCTTACTTACTACCGTCGTTCTAAGCAAATAAGATGCAAAAACATGATAAACATCACATGCAATCAAATAGTGACATGATATGGCCAATATCATTATGCTCCTTTGATCTCCATCTTCGGGGCAGCATGATCATCTTCGTCACCGGCATGACACCATGATCTCCATCATCATGATCTCCATCATCGTGTCTTCATGAAGTCGTCACGCCAACGATTACTTCTACTTCTATGGCTAACGCGTTTAGCAACAAAGTAAAGTAAATTACATGGCGTTGTTCAATGACACGCAGGCCATACAAAATAATAAAGACAACTCCTATGGCTCCTGCCGGTTGTCATACTCATCGACATGCAAGTCGTGATTCCTATTACAAGAATATGATCAATGTCATACATCACATATATCATTCATCACATCTTCTGGCCATATCACATCACATAGCACTTGCTGCAAAAACAAGTTAGACGTCCTCTAATTGTTGTTGCAGGTTTTTACGTGGTTTGTAGGTTTCTAGTAAGAACGTTTTCTTACCTACGTATGACCACAACGTGATTTGCCAATTTCTATTTACCCTTCATAAGGACCCTTTTCATCGAATCCGTTCCGACTAAAGTAGGAGAGACAGACACCCGCTAGCCACCTTATGCAACTAGTGCATGTCAGTCAGTGGAACCTGTCTCATGTAAGCGTACGTGTAAGGTCGGTCCGGGCCGCTTCATCCTACAATGCCGCCGAAACAAGAAACGACTAGTAGCAGCAAGAAGAATTGGCAAACTCAACGCCCACCACTGCTTTGTGTTCTACTCGTGCATAGTAACTACGCATAGGCCTGGCTCTGATACCACTGTTGGGAATCGTAGCATAATTTAAAATTTTCCTACACTCACCAAGATGCATCTATGGAGTATACTAGCAACGAGGGGAAAGGAGTGCATCCACATACCCTTGTAGATCGCGAGCGGAAGCATTCCAATGAACGTGGATGACGGAGTCGTACTCGCCGTGATCCAAATCACCGATGACCGAGTGCCGAACGGACGGCACCTCCGCGTTCAACACACGTACGGTGCAGCGACGTCTGCTCCTTCTTGATCCAGCAAGGGGGAAGGAGAGGTTGATGGAGATCCAGCAGCACGACGGTGTGGTGGTGGATGTAGCAGGATGCCGGCAGGGCTTCGCCGAGCTTCTACGAGAGAGAGAGAGGTGTTGCAGGGGAGGAGGGAGGTGCCCAAGGCTGTCATACTACTGCCCTCCCTCCCCCCCTTTATATAGGCCCCCTGGGAGGGGGGGCGCCGGCCAGGGATCCCATCTAGGGTGGGGGCGGCGGCCAAGGGGGGTGCCTTGCCCCCCAAGGCAAGTGCGAAGCCCCCCCACCCTAGGGTTCCCAACCCTAGGCGCATGGGGGAGGCCCATGGAGGGGCGCCCAGCCCACTACGGGCTGGTTCCCTTCCCACTTTAGCCCACGGGGCCCTCCGGGATAGGTGGCTCCACCCGGTGGACCCCCGGGACCCTTCTGGTGGTCCCGGTACAATACCGGTAACCCCCGAAACTTTCTCGGTGGCCGAAACTTGACTTCCTATATATAATTCTTCACCTCCGGACCATTCCGGAACCTCTCGTGACGTCCGGGATCTCATCCGGGACTCCGAACAACTTTTGGGTTTCCGCATACACATATCTCTACAACCCTAGCGTCACCGAACCTTAAGTGTGTAGACCCTACGGGTTCGGGAGACATGCAGACATGACCGAGACGCCTCTCCGGTCAATAACCAACAGCGGGATCTGGATACCCATGTTGGCTCCCACATGTTCCACGATGATCTCATCGGATGAACCACAGTGTCGAGGATTCAATCAATCCCGTATGCAATTCCCTTTGTCATATCGGTATGTTACTTGCCCGAGATTCGATCGTCGGTATCCCAATACCTTGTTCAATCTCGTTACCGGCAAGTCTCTTTACTCGTACCGCAATGCATAATCCCGTGACTAACGCCTTAGTCACATAGAGCTCATTATGATGATGCATTACCGAGTGGGCCCAGAGATACCACTCTGTCACAGGGAGTGACAAATCCCAGTCTCGATCCGTGCCAACCCAACAGACACTTTCGGAGATACCCGTAGTGCACCTTTATAGTCACCCAGTTACGTTGTGACGTTTGGCACACCCAAAGCACTCCTACGGTATCCGGGAGTTGCACGATCTCATGGTCTAAGGAAAAGATACTTGACATTGGAAAAGCTCTAGCAAACGAAACTACACGATCTTTTATGCTATGCTTAGGATTGGGTCCTGTCATCACATCATTCTCCTAATGATGTGATCCCGTTATCAATGACATCCAATGTCCATAGTCAGGAAACCTTGACTATCTGTTGATCAACGAGCTAGTCAACTAGAGGCTTACTAGGGACACGTTGTGGTCTATGCATTCACACATGTATTACGATTTCCGGACAATACAATTATAGCATGAATAATAGACAATTACCATGAACAAATAAATATAATAATAACCATTTATTATTGCCTCTGGGGCATATTTCCAACAATTATCAACGTGAATTACTTCAAAAATTGCAGCGCTTAAGACAAGGAAAAAATTCTGTAGAAGAATATTATCAGGAATTACAAACTGGCATGATTCGATGTGGTATTGTTGAGGAGAATGAAGCTATGCTTGCACATTTTACGGGTGGACTAAATCGAGAGATTCAGACCATTCTAGAGTATAAGGAGTATAATAATATCACTCGTTTATTCCATCTTGCTTGTAAAGCTGAACGTGAAGTGCAGGATCGACAGGCATTGGCGCGGACTAACTTTTCTGCAGGTCGACCTTCATTATGGACACCGCGTGCTACTTCCACACATTCTACTGCACCGGCACCTCCATCAGGTGCCACCTCCAACCGTGATACATGAAAGCAGGCACAACCACCTCTATCTTCCAAGAGCACACCTGCCGGGCCTGCACAGAGCTCTTCTTCTTCCATGGCATCAACAGGGCACACAAGTGATATTATTTGTCGTCATTGTAAGGAAAGAGGACATTATGCGAGAGAATGCAAATCTCAGTGTGTGATGATTGCTACTGAGGATGGTGGGTATGAGTCGGCTAGTGACTATGATGAGGAGACTTTGGCTCTGATTACACGTGAAGAACACGCTGAGAGGTATGAATGTTTAGTTACTCAACGTGTTTTGAGTGTGCAGGTCACACAAGCTGAGCAAAATCAGAGGCATAATTTTCTCCATACAAAGGGAGTTGTGAAGGAACGTTCTGTTCGCGTCATCATAGATGGAGGGAGCTGTAACAACTTGGCTAGCATGGAGATGGTGGAGAAGCTATCTCTCACCACAAGACCACATCCACATCCTTACTACATCCAATGGTTCAACAACAGCGGCAACGTTAAGGTAACTCGTACAGTTCGTGTGCATTTTAGTATCTCTACATATGTTGATTATGTTGATTGTGATGTGGTACCCATGCAAGCATGTTCCTTATTACTTGGTAGACCATGGCGATTTGATAAAAAATTATGTACACCATGGTAGAAACAATCAGTATACTCTTGTTCATATGGATACAAATATTACTTTGCTTCCTATGACTCCTGATTCCATTTTGAAAGATGCTATTCATAGAGCTAATAAAGCAAAATAGGAGAAAAATAAGAGTGAAAATCAGATTGTGGCAAAAGAATTTGAGCAACAAATGGAGCCTAATAATTAACCATCTAGTGTTGCTTCTGAAATTAAATTGAAAAGTGCATGTTTACTTGCCACCAAATCTGATATTGATAAGCTAGTTTTTAGCAAATCTGTTTGCTATGCTTTTGTGTGCAAAGAGGCATTATTTTCATTCGAGGACGTGCCTTCCTCTTTGCCCCCTGCAGTCACTAACATTTTGCAGGAGTTCGCTGACGTCTTCCCACAAGACGTGCCACCGGGATTACCACCTATTCGAGGGATTGAGCATCAAATTGACTTAATTCCCGGTGCATCGCTACCCAACCGTGCACCATACCGTACCAATCCAGAGGAGACGAAGGAGATTATGCGTCAAGTACAGGAGCTGCTTGACAAAGGTTATATTCGCGAATCCCTTAGTCCTTGTGTTGTTCCTATTATTCTAGTGCCGAAAAAGGATGGTACGTCACGTGTGTGTGTTGATTGTAGAGGCATTAATAATATTACTATTCGTTATCGTCATCCTATTCCTAGGCTAGATGATATGCTTGATGAGTTGAGTGGCTCTACAATATTCTCCAAAGTTGATTTGCGTAGTGGATACCATCAAATTTGTATGAAATTGGGAGATGAATGGAAAATAGCTTTTAAAACTAAGTTTGGTTTATATGAGTGGTTAGTCATGCCTTTTGGGTTAACTAATGCACCTAGTACTTTCATGAGACTAATGAACGAAGTTTTACGTGCTTTCATTGGATGATTTGTGGTAGTCTATTTTGATGATATACTGATTTATAGCAAATCTTTGGAAGAACATTTGGAACATTGACGTGCTATTTTTATTGCTCTACGTGATGCACGTTTGTTTGGTAACCTTGGGAAGTGCACCTTTTGCACCGACCGAGTATCTTTTCTTGGCTATGTTGTTACTCCACAGGGAATTGAAGTTGATAAAGCCAAGATTGAAGCTATTGAGAGTTGGCCGCAGCCCAAAACGGTCACACAAGTGAGGAGTTTTCTTGGACTCGCTGGTTTCTATAGGCGTTTTGTGTGAGATTTTAGCACCATTGCAACACCTCTCAATGAGCTTACAAAGAAGGATGTGCCTTTTGTTTGGGGTACCGCACAGGAAAAAGCCTTCACGATATTGAAAGATAAGTTGACACATGCTCTTTTACTCCGACTTCCTGATTTTAATAAGACTTTTGAGCTTGAATGTGATGCTAGTGGAATTGGATTAGGAGGTGTGTTATTACAAGATGGCAAACCTGTTGCATACTTTTCTGAATAGTTGAGTGGGCGTAGTCTGAACTATTCTACTTATGATAAAGAATTATATGCTCTTGTTCGGACCTTAGAAACATGGCAATATTATTTATGGCCCGAAGAATTTGTTATACATTCTGATCATGAATCTTTGAAACACATTAAAAGTCAAGCTAAACTGAACCGTAGACATGCTAAATGGGTTGAATTCATTGAGACTTTCCCTTATGTCATTAAACACAAGAAGGGTAAAGAAAATGTTATTCCTGATGCATTGTCTCGTCGTTATACTATGCTTTCACAACTTGACTTTAAAATATTTGGTTTGGAGACCATCAAAGATCAATATGTGCATGATGCTGAATTTAAAGATGTATTGCAGAATTGTAAAGAAGGTAGAACATGGAACAAGTTCGTCGTTAACGATGGATTTGTGTTTCGTGCTAACAAGCTATGCATTCCTGCTAGCTCCGTTCATCTTTTGTTGTTGCAGGAGGCGCATGGAGGAGGACTAATGGGACACTTTGGCGTGAAGAAGACGGAGGATATACTTGCTACACATTTCTTTTGGCCAAAGATGAGACGGGATGTTGAGCGTTTTGTTGCTCGCTGCAATACATGTCAAAAAGCAAAGTCACGACTCAATCCTCATGGTTTATATATGCCTTTGCCTGTACCTAGTGTTCCTTGGGAGGATATATCTATGGACTTGGTTTTAGGTTTACCTCAAACAAAGAAGGGGAGGGATAGCATATTTGTTGTCATGGATAGGTTCTCGAAAATGGCACACTTTATACCATGTCATAAAAGCGATGATGCTGTTAATGTTGCTGATTTGTTCTTTCATGAAATTATTCGCTTGCATGGTGTGCCAAATACTATTGTTTCAGATCATGATACTAAATTTCTTAGCCACTTTTGGAGATGTTTATGGGCTAAGTTGGGGACTAAACTGCTTTTCAATACTACTTGTAGCCCCATAATCTACTATGCTTAGGGCTGTTTTGAAGAATAATAAGAAAATGTGGGAAGAATGCTTGCCTCAATTGAATTTGCTTATAATCGTTCGTTGCATTCTACTACTAAGATGTGCCCTTTTCAAATTGTGTATGGTTTCCTACCTCATGCACCCATTGGTTTGTTGCCTCTTCCATCTTCGGAGAAGGTTAATTTTGATGCTAAACAACATGCTGAATTGATCTTAAAAATGCATGAGTTAACTAAGGAAAACATTGAGCGTATGAATGCTAAATATAAACTTGCTGGAGATAAGCGTAGAAAACATGTTGTCTTTGCACCTAGAGATCTTGTTTGGTTACATTTGCGTAAGGATAGGTTTCCTAATTTGCGCAAATCAAAGCTAATGCCACGTGCCGATGGTCCTTTTAAGGTGTTAGAGAAAATAAATGATAATGCATATAAACTTGAGCTGCCTGCAGATTTTGGGGTTAGTCCCAGTTTTAACATTGCAGATTTGAAGCCTTATTTGGGTGAGGACGATGAGCTTCCGTCGAGGACGACTTCATTTGAAGAAGGGAAGGATGATGAGGACATCAATAACATTGTTACACGCACAGCCCCTGCTGCTATACATACTAGACCAATTACTAGGGCTCGCGCACACCAATTAAATTATCAGGTACTTTCGTTTCTTGGTAATGATTCTCATGTTCATGAGAATATGATGCTGCCTAAATTGGATACATTTGTTTTGCTTACAAATGAAGGGCCTAGCTTGGAGAAGGATGAACATTGGAGCAAGAACAAGCATGGAGTTGATGCCATGCGCAAGGGGAACAAGAACGGAGTTACAAGTGATGATTTCAGGACTTTGAAGCCACCATAAGGTGTGCATGAAGCCTTGGACAAAATATACAAAATATACAAGATGCCTCTTATACATACTGGACCAATTACTAGAGCTCGCGCATGCAAATTAAATTATCAGGTACTTCCGTTTCTTGGTAATGATTCTAATGTTCGTGAGAATATGATGATTCCTAAATTGGATACATTTGTTTTGCTTACAAATGAAGGGCCTGTCATGGATAACAGGGATGAACACTAGAGCAAGACCAAGCATGGAGATGATGGCATGCGCGAGGGGAACAAGAACAGAGTTACAAGTGATGATTTCAGGACTTTGAGGCCACCATAATGAGTGCATGAAGCCTTGGATGAAATATACAAGATGCCACTTCATAATATTCGTCCATAGGCTATTCTAGGTGCTGCGTCACCTTATTATTGGGCCAGGCCCATGTAATTTTGAAATACTTAAGTATAGGCTGTTTTTAGAGTCCGTATGTGTGGGGAAACAAGAGATAGGGTTTATTTCAGACCCCTTCCCCAAGGTCCACAAAATTCCCCCCTCTTCCTCCATATATACAGCCCTTAGGGCACCGTTTAGACTTTGGGTTTTCTTTAGACTAAAAGTTCACGTACTTCATTTGTGTTCAACGACCAGACAAAGGCGTCACAGAACCCCACCTTCATTAATAAAGCTTTCCTCTTTTATTCGCAATATCCAGATTGCAATCTCAGTTTCTTGCTTGTTCGTCATTTGCTCGCAGGAAATAGACCCTCGTGGTCAGGTCGATCGTGCTCCGGCGTGGTCAATAACCCCTCGGAAGTTGGTTTAGCGATTGCTAAGGCGCGACGTCTCGCACGATCGTTATCGGATCATCAAGGTCGACTCCCACAGAAAACGATAGTCATCATCTCATTGAAACATCGGGACACCTTAGCCTCTATCATTAGCGGATATAGCGGTTGTTCCGGTGCTGTTCCGGCCTTGCACCGGTCTCATCACAGAAGCTTCACCGGTAGTTGACCGGTAGTTGGGCGGTAGTACCGGTGGACCGGTAGTTTGGGCGGTAGTTGAACCGGTAGTACCTCTATCTCTGCGCTGGGAATATCCCTGTCCATGCTCTTGGTGTCCATCTTCCTCCATTCCTTATCCTTGTTGGTTCCTTGGTACCTAGGCACACAAAGTGTCTTTGTTTGAGGTAGTAGCCATGTCTCATGTTGGTCCAAGGGAAGTTGAACAAGGAGAGAGTTCACCTTATGTCCAATGGCACATGTTGGAGGTCTCGTCGTATGTCCACTTGGGGCTTATGATGTAGGGTGGAACCCTAGATGGCCGATCTTTCATGAAAGGAGCGGATCCCAATTAAGAACACGAAGAACACGAAGGCAAACACGAGGGAAAACACGAGAGAATCACTCAAACCAACAAGAACAATCACACATGTGCTAGATCCTCGAAACACGAGACGAGATACAAGATCCACGATCAACAAAGGACGATACAAAGGGTAACCGGTTCTTATCCGTAAGGAGGTCTTGATGGGGGCCATGATGAGGACATCAATACCATTGTTACACCCACAGCCCCTGCAGCTATACATACTGGACCAATTACTAGAGCTCGCGCACGCCAATTGAATTACCAGGTACTTTTGTTTCTTGGTAATGATTCTAATGTTCATGAGAATATGATGTTGCCTATATTCGATACATTTGTTTTGCTTACAAATGAAGGGCCTGACATGGACAAGAGGGATGAACACTGGAGCAAGACCAAGCAGGGAGATGATGGCATGCGCAGGGCGATCAAGAACGGAGTTACAAGTGATGATTTCAAGACTGTGAAGCCACCATAAGGAGTGCATGAAGCCTTGGACAAAATATACAAGATGCCACTTCATAAATTTCATCCAGAGGTTATTCTAGGTGCTGCGTCACCTTATTATTGGGCCAGGCCCATGTATTTTTGATATACTTAAGTATAGGCTGTTTTTAGAGTCCGTATGTGTGGGGAAACAAGAGTTAGGGTTGGTTTCGGACCCCTCCTCCAAGGGCCAAGAAATTCCCCTCTCTTCCTCCATATATACAGCCCTTAGGGCGTCGTTTAGACTTTGGGTTTTGTTTAGATTAAAGTTCGCCATAGCTGCAACTTCGCGTACTTCGTTTGTATTCAACGACCAGACAAAGGCGTCACAGAACCCCACCTTGATCAATAAATCTTTCCTCTTATATTCGCCATATCCAGATTGCAATCTTAGTTTCTTGCTAGTTCTTCGTTTTCCTGCAGGAAACAGACCTTCGTGGTCAGGTTGATCGTGCTCCGGCGTGGTCAATAACCTCTCGGAGTTGGTTTAGCGATTGCTAAGGCGCGACGTCCTTGCACGTTCGTAGTCGGATCGTCAAAGTCGACTTCCTCCAAAACGATAGCCACAATCTCATCGAAAAATGGGACACCTTTGCCTCTATCAAGTGGTATCATATTTCTAGCTTGCTCGGTGAGATTTTACAGTTTTTCGTAGTTTAGATCGAGTCTATTCTTCATACCTAAAGTCCTAGATTGAGTTCTAGACGATTTTATGCTTGAGGTATACTCTGCCACCCTCTACCACCCTTCCGTGAGCTCACCTACGGACTAATATATGGACAATAACATATAGAACAATGCACCATCCTTCCATTAGAAACTAGAAAGACTACATGTTCCGTCACGACACACGGAGGAGGCTCTTCGTCGCATCGAAACCCAAGAATTGATGCTTTACAAGGTCTATCACCCATCTCGCTACCACCCTCACGTTTAAACCAGCGGATGCATTATTCTTGGATCATAAAGTACATAACACTTCATCCTCACTCCATCTATGCACTCGAAAAATTATAGGTCATTCCGAGTTGTGCAAGATGGCTCGTCGGTGCGATCATCTTACCTTGAAAGTTGTATTCATGGTCTGTCCCGCGAAGTTGTATCCATAAAATGGCAAAAAATTTGCCACAAAAACTCCATTGGAGCTTCATGACCTGTCAATACTATCAAAACCAAAAGTTTTATGCGCCCGACCCAACTCTCGGGTTTCGACAACATTTCGGAGGCAAGATCTGGCTTGTAAAATTGAGTTCCAGACGATTTTATGCTTGAGGTATACTCTGCCACCCTCTACCAGACTTCCGTGAGATCACCTACGGACTGATATATGGACAATAACGTATAGAACAATGCACCATCCTTCCATTACAAACTATAAAGACTACATGTTCAGTCATGACACAAGGAGGAGGCTCTTCGTTGCATCAAAACCGAAGAATTGATGCTTTACATGGTCAATCACCCGTCTCGCTACCACCCTCACGTTTTCACCATCGGATGCATTATTTTTGGAGCATAAAGTACATAACAGTTCATCGTCACTCCATTTATGCACCCGAAAAATAATAGGTCTTTCTGAGTTGTGCAAGATGGCTCGTTGGTGCGATCAACTTACCTTGAAAGTTGTATTCATGGTCTGTCCCGCGATGTTGTATCCATAAACCGGTAACAATTTTGCCACAAAAACTCCATTGTATCTCCATGACCCGCCAAAACAATCACAACCAAAACTTGTATGCGCCCGTAACCCACTCGTGGGGTTCGACAACATTTCGGAGACAATATCCGGCTTGTAAAATTGAGTTACGGACGATTTTATGCTTGAAGTATACTCTGCCACCCTCTACCACCCTTCCGTGAGTTCACCTACGGACTGATATATGGACAATAACATATAGAACAATGCACCATCCTTCCATTACACACTAGAAAGACTACAGGTTCAGTCACGACACAAGGAGGAGGCTCTTTGTTGAATCGAAACCTAAGAATTGATGCTTTACTTGGTGGATCACCCATCTCGCTACCACCCTCACCTTTAAACCAGCGGATGCATTGTTCTTGGATCATAATGTACATAACAGTTCATCCTCTCTCCATTTATGCACTCGAAAAATTATAGGTCATTCTGAGTTGTGCAAGATCGCTCGTCGGTGGGATCATCTTACCTTGAAACTTGTATTCACGGTCTGTCCCGCGATCTTGTATCCATAAAACGGCAACAATTTTTCCAAAAAAACTCCATTGGAGCTCCATGACCCGCTTATACTATCACAACCAAAAGTTTTATGTGCCCGTAACCCACTCTCCGGCTTCGACAACATTTCGGAGGCAAGATCCGGCTTGTAAAATTGAGTTCCAAACGATTTTATGCTTGAGGTATACTCTGCCACCCTCAACCACCCTTCCGTTAGCTCACCTACGGACTGATATATGGACAATAACATATAGAACAATGCGCCATCCTTCCATTATACACTAGAAATACTAAAGGTTCAGTCACGACACAAGGAGGAGGTTCTTTGTTGCATCGAAACCCAAGAATTGATGTTTTACATGGTCTATCACCCATCTCGCTACCACCCTCATGTTTTTACCAGCGGATGCATTATTCTTGGATCATAAAGTACATAACAGTTCATCCTCACTCCATTTATTCACTCAAAAAATTATAGATCATTCCGAGTTGTGCAAGATGGCTCGTCGGTGTGATCATCTTACCTTAAAAGTTGTATTCACGGTTTGTCCCCACGATGTTGTATCCATAAAACGGCAACAATTTTGCCACAAAAAATCCATTGGAGCTCCATGACCCGCCAATACTATCACATCCAAAAGTTTTATGCGCAAGTAACCCACTCTCGGGCTTCGATAACATTTCGGAGGCAAGATCCGGCTTGTAAAATTGGGTTCCAGCCGATTTTATGGTTCAGGTATACTCTGCCACCCTCTACCACCCTTCCGTGAGCTCACCTACGGACAGCTATATGGACAATAACATATAGAACAATGCACCATCTTTCCATTACAAACTAGAAATACTACATGTTCCATCACGACACAAGGAGGAGGCTCTTCATCACATCGAAACCCAGGAATTTATGCTTTACATGGTCAATCACCCATCTCGCTACCACCCTCACGTTTTCACCAGCGGATGCATTATTCTTTGATCATAAAGTACATAACAATTCATCCTCACTCCATTTATGCACTCGAAAAATTATAGGTCATTCCGAGTTGTGCAAGATGGCTCGTCGGTGCGATCATCTTACCTTGAAAGTTTTATACACGGTCTGTCCCGCGATGTTGTATCCATAAAACGGCAACAATTTTGCCACAAAAACTCCATTGGAGCTCCATGACCCGCCAATACTATCACAACCAAAAGTTTTATGCGCCCGTAACCCACTCTCGGGCTTTGACAACATTTCGGAGGATGATCCGGCTTGTAAAATTGAGTTCCAGACGATTTTATGCTTGAGGTATACTCTGCCACCGTCTACCACCCTTCCGTGAGCTCACCTACGGACTGATATATGGACAATAACATATAGAACAATGCACCATCCTTCCATTAGAAGCTAGAAAGACTACATGTTCAGTCATGACACAAGGAGGAGGCTCTTCGTCGCATCGAAACCCAAGAATTGATGCTTTACATGGTCAATCACCCATCTCGCTACCATCTTCACGTTTTCACCTGCGGATGCATTATTCTTGGAGCATAAAGTACATAACAGTTCTTCCTCACTCCATTTATGCACCCGAAAAATTATAGGTCATTCCGAGTTGTGAAAGATGGCTCGTCGGTGCGATCTACTTACCTTGAAAGTTGTATTCATGGTCTATCCCGCAATGTTGTATCCGTAAACCGGCAACAATTTTGCCATAAAAACTCCATTGGATCTCCATGACCCGCCAAAACAATCACAACCAAAACTTCTATGCGCCCGTAACCCACTCGCGAGGTTCGATAATATTTCGGAGACAAGATCCGGCTTGTAAAATTGAGTTACGGACAATTTTATGCTTGAAGTATACTCTGCCACCCTCTACCACCCTTCCGTGAGTTCACCTATGGACCGATATATGGACAATAATATATAGAACAATGCACCATCCTTCCATTACACACTAGAAAGACTACAGGTTCAGTCACGACACAAGGAGGAGGCTCTTTGTTGCATCGAAACCCAAGAATTGATGCTTTACGTGGTCTATCACCCATCTCGCTACCACCCTCACGTTTTCACCAGCGGATGCATTATTCTTGGATCATAATGTACATAACAGTTCATCCTCACTCCGTTTATGCACACGAAAAAATATAGGTCATTCCGAGTTGTGCAAGATGGCTCGTCGGTGCGATCATCTTACCTTGAAACTTGTATTCACGGTCTGTCCCGCGATGTTGTATCCATAAAACGGTAACAATTTTGCAAAAAAAAACTCCATTGGAGCTCCATGACCTGTCAATACTATCACAACCAAAAGTTTTATGCGCCCGTAACCCACTCTCGCGTTTCGACAACATTTCGGAGGCAAGATCCGGCTTGTAAAATTGAGTTCCAGACGATTTTATACTTGAGGTATGCTCTGCCACCCTCTACCAGACTTCCGTGAGATCACCTACGGACTGATATATGGAAAATAACATATAGAACAATGCACCATCCTTCCATTACAAACTAGAAAGACTACATGTTCACTCACAACACAAGGACGAGGCTCTTTGTTGCATCAAAACCCAAGTATTGATGCTTTACATGGTCAATCACCCGTCTCGCTACCACCCTCACGTTTTCACCATCGGATGCATTATTCTTGGAGCATAAAGTACATAACAGTTCATCGTCACTCCATTTATGCACTCGAAAAATTATAGGTCATTCCGAGTTGTGCAAGGTGGCTCGTCCGTGCGATCATCTTACCTTGAAAGTTTTATTCATGGTCTGTCCCGCGAAGTTGTATCCATAAAACGGCAACAATTTTGCCACAAAAACTCCATTGGAGCTCCATGACCCGCAAATACTATCACAACCAAAAGATTTATGCGCCCGTAACCCACTCTCGGGCTTTGACAACATTTTGGAGGCAAGATCCGGCATGTAAAATTGAGTTCCAGACGATTTTATGCTTGAGGTATACTCTGCCACCCTCTACCACCCTTCCGTGAGCTCACATACGGACTGATATATGGACAATAACATATAGAACAATGCACCATCCTTCCATTACACACTAGAAAGACTACGTGTTCAGTCACGACAGAAGGAGGAGGCTCTTCGTTGCATCGAAACCCAATAATTGATGCTTTACGTGGTCTATCACCCATATCGCTACCACCCTCATGTTTTCACCAGCGGATGCATTATTCTTGGATCATAAAGTACATAACAGTTCATCCTCACTCCGTTTATGCAATCGAAAAATTATAGGTCATTCCGAGTTGTGCAGGATGGCTCGTCGGTGCGATCATCTTACCTTGAAACTTATATTCACGGTCTGTCCCGCGATGTTGTATCCATAAAACGGTAACAATTTTGCCACAGAAACTCCATTGGAGCTCCATGACCCGCCAATACTATCACAACCAAAAGTTTTATGCGCCCGTAACCCACTCTCGGGCTTCGACAACATTTTGGAGACAAGATCCGACTTGTAAAATTGAGTTCCAGACGATTTTATGCTTGAGGTATACTCTGCCACCCTCTACCACCCTTCCGTGAGCTCACCTACGGACTGATATATGGATAATAACATATAAAATAATGCACCATCCTTCCATTACACACTAGAAAGACTACAGGTTCAGTCACGACACAAGGAGGAGGCTCCTCATTGCATCGAAACCCAAGAATTGATGCTTTACATGGTCTTTCACCCATCTCGCTACCACCCTCACCTTTTCACCAGCGGATGCATTATTCTTGGATCATAAAGTACTTAACAGTTCATCCTCACTCCATTTATGCACTCGAAAAATTATAGGTCATTCCGAGTTGTGCAAGGTGGCTCGTCCGTGCGATCATCTTACCTTGAAAGTTTTATTCACGGTCTGTCCCGCGAAGTTGTATCCATAAAACGGCAACAATTTTGCCACAAAAACTCCATTGGAGCTCCATGACCCGCAAATACTATCACAACCAAAAGATTTATGCGCCCGTAACCCACTCTCGGGCTTTGACAACATTTTGGAGGCAAGATCCGGCATGTAAAATTGAGTTCCAGACGATTTTATGCTTGAGGTATACTCTGCCACCCTCTACCACCCTTCCGTGAGCTCACATACGGACTGATATATGGACAATAACATATAGAACAATGCACCATCCTTCCATTACAAACTAGAAAGACTACGTGTTCAGTCACGACTGATAGAGGCGAGGGTGTCCCGATCTTTCGATGAGGTGATAACTATCGA
This sequence comes from Triticum aestivum, assembly GCF_018294505.1. Classification (NCBI taxonomy): domain Eukaryota; kingdom Viridiplantae; phylum Streptophyta; class Magnoliopsida; order Poales; family Poaceae; genus Triticum; species Triticum aestivum. Next base: position 155,106,811 of record NC_057796.1, read on the forward strand.
TTTGGTGGAGATTACTTTGAGGATCCGACTACAAACATGCACGACGTTGCGCCTTAGCAATCGCTAAACAATCTCCTGAGGTTACTGACGATGCCGGAAGCACGGTCAGCATGACCATGAAGGTATAATCCTGCAAGCAATCGAAGAACGAGCAAGAATATGATAAAGCAATATGAATATTGCAAATATATATATATATATAAATTATATATATATGAAGTATTGATAATGGTGGGGATCCAAAAGCGGTCTTGGTCTGGTCATTGGACACAAACGAAGTACACGAAGTTGCGATGGCTATCTTTTAACTAAACAAATCCCAAACAAAAAGCTACTAGATGGATCTACTTATATAGGAGCAAGGGGTGGCGGCCAAGGAGGTGGGAGGATGTCCCAAGGCAGCCTAAAACCAACCCTAGGTCGTACAAGGCTCATGGGCCCAAGTGGAGGTGATGCAACACCTTTGGACTTGTTGTTTGACTCGGATTCTGCTGCAGTGTCAGATTGTTTCGTCCATAGCTCAATGCTCCGAAGGAGTTTAAAGGTTAATCTAGTTGGTTTGGAAAGAGGACGAAATCTACTTGACAACAAAAAAAGAATCACCCAATTCGGAGTCCGTATGAAAAAGTTGTTGGCGTTTTGAGTCAGGTATGTCTGTGCAGTCTGAATCTGAATCTAGAACGTGAGAGACTTGGACTCTATCTTCTCTTGGCCCAAAAGTGATGTGAGAGGACTTTTTGAACAGAACCTAAACTTCTTCTTTTCCCCTATCTTCATATGTGGATTGTACAAATGTCCCATACACGTGCAATTAGACAAAACACAAAAGTGTGTGAAGTATTTTTGTTCTGGATAACATAAATAAATTATTGAATAGTTTGCACTAGAAATCACCTGACAAATATGCATGTATGCAATATTTTTGGTCGTATCCAAGGTAGTCATGTCCTCATCATCCTCCCCTTCTTGAAAATAAAGCTGTCCTCGGCGTTGCTTAATCTGAAATGTGGCTAACAAAAGAGACAAGGTGTACATGTTGTATATGTATATGTCATCCATTTTTCCTTCCCGTGGATTTTGCACATATGACACATGTATACATGAGTAACTTTCATAGTTAATAAAATATAAAGCCAAAATATTATCACAAGAAGTAGAAGGCATGAAAGTATTGCAACTCAGTTTGCACATATAAGTGAAGCTCTTATTCATATGAAAAGATTGACAATATCCATCATTAAACCATCCCAACATTGATGAATAAACCTTACTTGCATGAAATTTACATGCTACAACATGCTTAAATAAGCAAACATGCAATAAGTCATTTGACACAGAATCATCACCAAGATTAGAGGTCATATAAAAGTGATTAAACATTGGTTCTTTTGCATCAACAGTTAATTCATTGGGTGCACTCAAAATTGTTGGTATTTCAGTTGTTTGATCACATGACACATTCATCACATTAACATGATTCTCTAAAATAGGTGATGCGCTCAAATCAAGAGGTAACTCAACACATGATGTATTCAAGTTAACTAGGCATGCATCATTCTCATGTGAAGTTATATCATCAATACCTTTACAGTTACCTTGTCGCAAAGATGTTGCTGATGTAGGTACGGATGATGGCAATGTACCATACTCTTGAGATGATGTCGCGCTCACAATCTGAGGTGTGGCTGCTCTAGTAGGTGCAACGGTGGAGGAACCAAGCGGTGGTGGTGAGCATGAACTAGAATAGTAGTTGTTGTAGTCACCCAATGCATCCTCCTGTAACTGTCTCTCAAAGGTACAAGCACGAACATACATACCAGTAATGCAACGAGGAAAATACTGAAATCGTGCCTGAATATCATGGTTCAAACCACCAAAAAATCTATTCATTGTATCATCCTCAGATTCTTCTATGTCACAATGATGCATATAAGATTTGAACTCTTGGTAGTAAGCATGAACAATGTTGTTGCCTTGTTTAAATTGTTCAAATTTGCGAATCAATTCACGATGATAGTAAGGAGGGAAAAATTGTTGTCTCATTACATCTTTCAAATCTTTCCAAGTTGTGGGTTGGTTATCAATGTTTTTCTTACAATTCACACTCCACCAAACAGTAGCAAAACCAGTAAATGCTCTACTGGCAACTCGTACTCGCTTAAGTTCAGAAAAGTCATGGTGACTAAAAACTTGTTCTACTTCAAGCTCCCAAGCTAGATAAATAGCAGGATTAAATCTACCCTCAAATGTCGGTAAAGAGATAACCTGACCATGTGCTTGTGTGTGTTCTCCCACCTCTTGTGATGGTAAAGATGTATCCGTCGTCCAAGAACTTCTATCTCCGGAACCTGTCATGATTAGTAGAAAAAAGAAACAAAATTCAAGGATAATGTTCCTATGAACTCCTAGGATGTGGTGGTAAAGCGCTCACATTAAAGCAAATATCAATATCTTACAAGTTCTTACCAAGCAACAGGTGGTGACAGGCAACCAGCGGTGTCAAATAACTCCGAAGATTGAGTAAAGCGATTGCCAGGGGAAAATACGTATACATGGTGTAGAAATATGTGCAGCTTGGAAGGCTTGAATATATGGTAGCAAAAGATTAGCAATAATCAATTTAGAGATGCACTGTTGAATAAACGTTCAACGACGGTACTGTGCTGGTCTTAGGCTAGATCGGAACTAGAGACGCGAGCCTAGAACACTAATGAGGTCCCGGCGTAGCACAACTAGCATCGATGAAGGATACTAAGTAGCTCTGGACAGCAAGATATAAGTGAAGATCACAACGGCAGTAAAGATAATGATGAAAAACAACTGCCAAACAGGATATACAACAACTCTCTCTCCAACTTTCCTCTTGAAAAGTTTGAGCCAATTTTCTGATAACTTTTTTCAAAGAATACTACTGACTCAAGCTTTCCAATGCAAAAAGAATGACTCAATTCCGAGTTGATATGAGGAGTCAAAAAAATTTAAAACTGGCTTGAAAAACTGGAATAAGCTGTGTTCACGAACTTCGGAGGGCAAAAAGACCTATTTAGTAGAAGATTCTGAGGTGCCAAATATTGAACTTTTGTCTGCAACTATTTAGATGCGGCTCATCGCTAGCTTTCATTTGAGTACTCGCGGAGCCAAAACGGACTTCGTACGAGGAAGTTATGCCTGTTTTACTGAACAGTGCACAAAACATATTCCAATCCGAATTCAACTACGAGATTGAGTCTAGATAGATCCGAATTTTGTTTTTTTTCTTCTCTTTTTTTTTCCTCACACTTTTCTTTTTCTTCCTCTCTTTTTTCTTCTCTTTTTTTTATCTCTCTTTTTTTCTCTCTCCCTATTTCCAAAACAAACTAGATAAGATGCAGATTGGATCAAGCGAAGGTGTGAACGATCTCAACTATGATTATGACAATGAACGGTGGGTAGCACATGGTGGAAATTGATGGATGGGTGGTGGACAGCGGAAGGGATAACTACGCAGCGGCGGCGTGACTAATGTGAACAGAACTCGAAACTCTAAACGAACTAGACACTAAGACCAGCAACTCGACACGACGATGCAACGGATAATTCAATAATGCAAACAATGAAAAGAAAATTACAAAGGCTCAGACTGGCTAGGACAAAGGATGAATAGATCTAACTTTTTTTGGCTTTTTTCTTGGACAATAGGTAAGAAAATAAATCTAATCTAGGGATGACTGGAAATTCTCACCGAGCAACCTGAAAACTGATACCACTTGATAGAGGCGAGGGTGTCCCGATCTTTCGATGAGGTGATAACTATCGATTTAGTGGAGATGACTTTGACGATCCGACTACAAACGTGCACGACGTTGCGCCTTAACAACCGCTAAACCAATATCCTAAGGTTACTGACGATGCCGAAAGCACGGTCAGCCTGCCCACGAAGGTCTATTCCTGCAAGCAATCGAAGAACGACCAACAATATAATAAATCAATCTGGATATTACAAATATATATATATATAGATATAATATATATATATATATATATATATATATATATATATATATATATATATGAAGTATTGATAATGGTGGGGATCCGTAAGCGGTCTTGGTCTGGTCGTTGGACACAAACGAAGTACACGAAGTTGCGATGGCTAACTTTTAACTAAACAAATCCCAAGCAAAAAGCTACTAGATGGATCTACTTATATAGGAGCAAGGGGTGGCGGCCAAGGAGGTGGGAGGATGTCCCAAGGCAGCCAAAAACCAACCCTAGGTCGTACAAGGCTCATGGGCCCAAGTGGAGGTGATGCAACACCTTTGGACTTGTTGTTTGACTCGGATTCTGCTGCAGTGTCAGATTGTTTCGTCCATATCTCAACGCTCCGGACGAATTTAAAGGTGAATCTAGCTGGTTTGGAAATAGGACGAAATCTACTTTCCAACAAAAAAAGAATCACCCAATTCGGAGTCCGTATGAAAAAGTTGTTGGCGTTTTGAGTCAGGTATGTCTATGCAGTCTGAATCTGAATCTAGAACGTGAGAGACTTGGACTCTATCTTCTCTTAGCCCAAAAGTGACGTGAGAGGACTTTTTGAACAGAACCTAAACTTCTTCTTTTCCCCTATCTTCATATGTGGATTGTACAAATGTCCCATACACCTGCAATTAGACAAAACACAAAAGTGTGTGAAGTATTTTTGTTCTGGATAACATAAATAGATTATTGAATAGTTTGCACTAGAAATCACCTGACAAATATGCATGTATGCAGTATTTTTTGTCGTATCCAAGGTAGTCATGTCCTCATCAACGACACAAGGAGGAGGCTCTTTGTTGCATCGAAACCCAAGAATTGATGCTTTACATGGTCAATCAACCATCTCGCTACCAGCTTCACGTTTTGACCAGCGGATACATTATTCTTGGAGCATAAAGTACATAACAGTTCTTCCTCACCCCATTTATGCACCCAATAAATTATAGGTCATTGCGAGTTGTGAAAGATGGCTCGTTGGTGCGATCTACTTAGCTTGAAAGTTATATTCATGGTCTGTCCCGCGATGTTGTATCCATAAACCAGCAACAATTTTGCCACAAAAACTCCATTGGATCTCCATGACCCGCCAAAACAATCACAACCAAAACTTGTATGCGCCCGTAACCCACTCGTGGGGTTCGACAACATTTCGGAGACAAGATCTAGCTTGTAAAATTGAGTTACGAACGTTTTTATGCTTGAAGTATACTCTGCCACCCTCTACCACCCTTCTGTGAGTTCACCTATGGACTGGTATATGGACAATAACATATAGAACAATGCACCATCCTTCCATTACACACTAGAAAGACTACAGGTTCAGTCACGACACAAGGAGGAGGCTCTTCGTTGCATCGAAACCCAAGAATTGATGCTTTACTTAGTCTATCACCCATCTCGCTACCACCCTCACGTTTTAACCAGCGGATGCATTGTTCTTGGATCATAAAGTACATAACAGTTCATCCTCACTCCATTTATGCACTCAAAAAATTATAGGTCATTCCGAGTTGTGCAAGATGGCTTTGTTGGTGCGATCATCTTACCTTGAAAGTTGTGCAAGATGGCTCGTCGGTGCAAGATGGTCTGTCTCATGATGTTGTATCCATAATATGGAAACAATTTTGCCACAAAAACTCCATTGGAGCTCCATGACCCGCCAATATTATCACAACCAAAAGTTTTATGCGCCCGTAACCCACTCTCGGGCTTCGACAACATTTCGGAGGCAAGATCCGGCTTGTAAAATTGAGTTCCAGACGATTTTATGCTTGAGGTATACTCTGCCACCCTCTACCACCCTTCCGTTAGCTCACCTACGGACTGATATATGGACAATAACATATAGAACAATGCACCATCCCTCCATTACACACTAGAAAGACTACTGGTTCAGTCACGACACAAGGAGGAGGTTCTTCGTTGCATCGAAACCCAAGAATTGATGCTTTACATGGTCTATCACCCATCTCGCTACCACCCTCACGTTTTCACCAGCAGATGGATTATTCTTGGATCATAAAGTACATAATAGTTCATCCTCACTCCATTCATGCACTCGAAAAATTATAGGTCATTCCGAGTTGTGCAAGATGGCTCGTCGGTGCGATCATCTTATGATGTAGGGTGGAACCCTAGACGGCCGATCTTTCACGAAAGAAGCGGATCCCAACTAAGAACACGAAGAACACGAGGGGAAAAAGAGGAAAAACACAAGAGGACTCACTAAACCAACAAGATATAGTCACACATATGCTAGATCCTCGAAACACAAGGGGAGATACAAGATCCAAATCCAACAAAGGACGATACAAAGGGTAACCGGTTCTTCTCCACGAGGAGGTCTTGATGGGGCCACCCCAGAAGGCGGTCTTGAATCCAACGTGGATCGTCTTTGTAGAGGGGCCGCGGTCTCTCTCGTGGAGCAGATCCGTATGGATGAGCAATGCTCTATCTCATATATATGCTAAACCAATGCTAACCCTAGAAAGAGGGAGATCGGATGATGCGGAGCATCCTATGGACATCACCATGTCAAGAGTCCGTTTGGCGAGTTGCACGTGCGATATCTACTTCACATACACAAAGGTGAATCATCTCCTTTACATGTGCTCACTTGACCCCTTCGAGGATGGTATACTACTTGACACTCCACTCGTGTGCATGCATAGGTATTGTCGGAACACTACGGACGACGAGGAGGAGTGCAAGAGCCAAGGAACAACTACACCATCCGTGAGGGAAGCCTGGAAGAGACGGCGGAAGAAGACGGAGCTGCTGAAGCTACAACGGCCGGACATCCGGCGCCTGTGCAGCCGCCAAGAAGCTGCACCAACAGACGACCAACAGCATCAGCGGGCGGACATCCGGCGCCAGCCTCGGACATCCGGCGCCTCGCCAAAGCCCGGACATTCGGCCCTTTCCACGGAAATCCGGCATCGACGACAGAACACACCCGAAGTTTGGCCACTTCAGCCCGGACATCCGGCGCCTCACGAAGCCCCGGACATCCGGCCCCCAGCCCGGACATCCGGCGCCTGCCTGCGCGCAGCCACGGGCCAGAGGCCCATGTATCCCCTTCCCCACTTACCCCTTCGTGGCTTGGACTATAAATACTCCTTCCCCTTCTTATATGGGGCTAACCCGGTGTAGGCTGATCTTTCACGATTGGAGTGGGTTCCCTTGAAGAACACAATGAACATGGGGAAGAACGGAGAGAAATCACAAGGGGGAACACTCAAGAACAAGTCCAATCACACATCGACTAGACAATCAAACACACAAGATCCACAAGGTACATGAACAACAAAGGGAAAGATACAAGGTAAGGTTCATCTCCATGAGGAGGTCTTGAAGGGGGGCCGCCCAAGAGGGGTCTTGATGATATATCCCGCAGGATCTTCTCCTAGATGGAGGTCTTGTCCTCCATAAGGAGTAGTAGTCTCTCTCTCTCTCTCAAGAGTAGAGTGGTACAAGGAGCAAAGCTCTCTATCAAATGAGCTATCACTTTGCTAACCCTAGAAAGGAGAAGGGGGAGGTCTATTTATAGTCTAAGCCTCGAAGGGGTAAGTGGAAAGGGATACATGGGCCTCTGGCCCGTGGCTGCGCGCAGGCAAGCGCCGGATGTCCGGGCTGGGGGCTGGATGTCCGGGGCTTCGCGAGGCGCCGGATGTCCGGGGCTCTGGCCGAATGTCCGGGCTGAAGTGGCCAAACTTCGGGTGCGTTCTGTCGTCGATGCCGGATTTCCGGGGTAAGGGCTGGATGTCCGGGCTTTGGCGAGGCGCTGGATGTCCAGGGCTGGCGCCGGATGTCCGGCCGCTGATGCTGTTGGCCGTCTGTTGGTGCAGCTCCTTGGCAGCTGCACAGGCGCCGGATGTCCGGCCGCTGTAGCTTCAGCAGCTCCGTCTTCTTCCGTCGTCGCTTCCAGGCTTCCCTCGCGGATGGTGTAGTTGTTCCTTGGCGCTTGCACTCCTCCTCAACATCCGTGAAGCTCCGACAATACCTATGCATGCACACGGGAGAAGTGTCAAGTAGTATACCATCCTCGAAGGGGTCAAGTGAGCACGTGTAAAGGAGATGATTCACCTTTGTGTATGTGAAGTAGATGTCGCACGTGTCACTCGCCAAACGGACTCTTGACATGGTGATGTCCACAGGATGCTCCGCATCATCTCCCCTCCCTTGGGAAAGATCCGACCTCGGATCGAAAACCAAATCACCATGGGAAAGAGATGGCGTCGCCGTGTAGAAGTGGACGTTCACCAAGTACTTGTCATCTTGAAGCTCGAAATGGGCACTCTCCAATGTCGCATCGTCTTGTGATTCCTTCAAAATGAGTAAGGACAACAAACACTTGAAAAAACAAATGTGGTTAGCGTTAGTGCAAAACCAAGCATTCAAGAGGTGATTCACCAAACAAGTGTCGTCATCATGCAAAGCATATGGTGTGACAAAGGATTGAGACATGGCATGTAAGTATATCAATCGAGCACAAGCAAAGATATCATGGGACAAGCATGTAAATTGGAGGTAGAGATGCAAATATGTGTGTCAAGAGAATAAGCATCTACCTCAAGTTCATCGCAAGCATGGGCAAAGCGCTCAATGAAAGGTCTATGGTAGGCATAGGAATCATTCACAACACCTAAGAAGATGAGATGTCTAAACACATGGGTTAAGTGCAAGACAATCCAAGCATAATGTGCATAGGGTGTAGTGAACATAGTGTGGCACTCAACACAATAGAAAGAGCAATTGTTCATCATGTGTGAGGCAATCAAGTCAATTATGTGACAAGCAACGGGACATGGCATATGTGAAGTGATGACATTGTTGCAACCAAACATATGAGAGGAGCAAGTAATCCATGAATTGGATGCAACACATGATGAGGACATCAATACCATTGTTACACCCACAACCCCTGCTACTTGTCAGGACCCCGATTCTAAGTCACACCGATCTAGCCTGTAACACCTCATATCACTTTGCGGCCTCACGCACGGTATTCCCATGGGCGTCGCCTTACCATGGCCCGAGACCGTTTGCGCCTTTTGGCTCACGTATATGATAATGTCGCTAGCATCCATATGACAGAGAACCCGGGCCGACATGACTAGTCGTGAACCCAAAGTGGCACTAACTTACGGGGACAGGCATACATGAATCAACATCGAGCATGTCGGTCAGCAGCGTGCGAATTCGGGCTGTAGCACTGGGCTAACAGGACTCCGAGAACCCGGGCTGTAGCAGGCTAGGCAGGACTCCGGATGTCACCGCATGACATTTCCCCGAAGGGACAGACACAGGAACGAAGTGAAACACATGCCGGCCAGTCAAGTGTTCCGGAGCAATAGTGCTGGGCTAGCAGGACTCCGGTGAACCGGGCTGTAGCGGACTACTATGGCTCATGGAAGCACAAGACTACATTTCCCCATAAGAGAGGCTACCAAGGATAAACAACTAGGTTGCCGGATCCCACACATACCAAGCATTTCAATCATACACACAATATGCTCGATATGTGTAAATACAACATGGCATCACAACATAAGTCTATGACTCAAGTACTTATTCATTAGGCTCCGAGGAGCGAGAGAATGAGATTGTATCGTCATGAATAAGGGGGTTTTGCTTGCCTGGCACTTCTGAAGATAATATAGTTCTTCATCGGTGTCATCGATCACGTCATCGGAGCATCGGCTACTGAGAGGGGACGGTTACCGGCAAACAGAGAAGGACACAATCAATGCAATGCGACAATATGATGCATGGTCATGACATGTCAAGAATGTTATGATTTACACTAATGCATCTAGCAACAGTTTAAATGAGGTCCATATGAACTAAGGGTTCATATGCAAACTCCATATTTAGCATTTATAATGTCATTATCATGTTTTCACCTATACAGCAGGTATAACTTAGTTTTACATGCATGAAAATGATACAGATGGATAGATTGCATTTTTCTGATAATTTTTCATATATAAATTATTTCATTCTGAGCTACGGTTGATTTTATATGATTTTTAGAAGTTTATACTATTTTTTGGAATTTTCTGAATTATTTTAAATCCAGAAAACCAATACTGCGTCAGCATGACATCATGCTAATGTCAGCAGGTCAACGGGCCACGGTCCAGGTCAAACCTGACGCGTGGGTCCCGTATGTCAGTGTAATAGGGCAAGAACATAGGCTGACCAGTGGGTCCGGGTCAACGTACACGTCAGCATAGTCAAAGCTGACGCGTGGGTCCATCGTGTTTAGATTAATCTTAATCTATTTTTGTTAGCTGGTTAATTAGGCAGTGGGGCCCGGCTGTCATTGACTCATGTGGTAGTTAGTGGGGTGATTAGCTCCTAACAGCCGGGTTAGGTCGGCGGTTAGTCGCCGGCGACGTCCAGAAACGGCGGCGTTGCTCGGGTTTTGCCCTCCGGCGACCAAATCGGCGGCGGAGGGGCTCTACGTGCAGCTGTGACTCGTCCGCGTCCAATGGTGCCATTAGCTCGAGCCGGGGTGAACCAGAACGACAGCGGGGAGCACATCCGCGGCGGCACCCGCACGGGGTTGGCCGAGGCAGCGTTGTGGTGTGCCGGAAGAAGAGTTGGTGGGAGTTATCGGCTCCTGGGAGCGTGATGAGCATGACGACGGCCTCAGACGCGAGCTACAGCAGCTGTGGCCGCGACGGCACCATGGCAGGCGGCGAGGAGCGCTCGGCATGGTGAGACGGCAGCTAGAGGACAGGAACGAAGGGGGCGAGCAAGGGGAAAGAATCAGGAGCTCACAGGGATGTGACAGGGCAGGTCAGCGGCCTCGGGGACGCTCTGGACGAGGCGAATCGACGCCGGCGATCTCCGGCCATAGGCGGCGGGGACGAGCTCGATGGCGACGCTTCCAGGCGTCGGGGCTTGCTTCCTTCGTCGAGGGGATGTAGGAGATGATGGCGGTGCTGCTGGACATCCTAGCTAGGCGAGGGGGGCTCGGTGGCCACGGCAATGGCGAGCGGCGTCGACGAGCTCCGCTCGGGCAGAGAGGAAGAGGGAGCAGAGGAGGGGGAAGGGGTCGGGAGAGAGAGCAGTGAGTGAGGGAGAGGAGAGAGGGGTCTCTGGGCGTCTCCGTGGCGCCCTCAGAAGAGTCGGGCGTCGCGGTGGAAGCAGGAGCTGGCGCGCGCGCGGCGACCAAGCGCCCTTGCTCCTACTGGCAGGAGGAGGAAGGCGACAGGAGCCCGGGAGGTGGGATGGCCTAGCCACTTGGGCTGCAGGTAAGGCCCAGGTAAGGTTCTCTCTCTCTTTTATTTCTGTCGTTAGTTTCCGTCTTCTATTTTCTTTCTCTGTTTTGGATTGCGCTCCTCCCTTGTTTACGTGCAGCGCCATGATTTTTTTAGTGTTTTAGGCTCGCGTCTCTAGTACGGTCTAGCCTAGGACCAGCACAGTACCGTCGTTGAGCGTTTATTCAACTTTGCATCTCTGAATTGATTATTGCTGACACTTTTTGCTACCATATTATAAGCCTTCCCAGCTCCACATACATCTACATTGTGCGTTTGACTCTCCCTGGTAATCGCTCTAGCCAAGCTTTGAGAGTTTTGACTACATCGGTTGCCGATCACCGCCTGCTGCTGGGTAAGAACTGGTAAGAATTTGAGATTTGCTTGACGAATTTGTGACACCCACGACCACCACTTGTTAGTAGTCTGTAGGATCATATTCTTGTGTGTTTCTATTGCTGCTAACCATGCCAGGATCACAAGCCGATGAGATTCACTGGGAGAACTTAACAAACAAGGAGCTTCATGATAAGTTTCAGCAAATGATGACTGAACAGGTGCAAGATGTGCTGAACAATTTTGAAGAGGCCATGGAGAAGATCACTGGCCTTGAGAAGACGTTCAAAACAAAGCTCGATAACAGATTTAATGAACTGCTTGCGCGTCTTCCACCACCGGCTGCACCTGCCGCACCTCTGCAACAACAACAACAACAACAACAACAATAACAACGACTACCTCCACGTCGGGAAACAGCCCTCCACCGAGCGAGTCGTGTCCCTCTTCAGCCTGGCCAAATTGCTGGTGCTGCTGTTGATACTTCTGTGGCTCCTGCTGCTGATGTGGAGGAGGATGATTATGCGGGAGATTACGAGGATGAGGTTGATCAAAATCAGAACTACGTGCTACCACCAGCACCACAACCACCAGGTCGTCCACATGCAAATAATGGCAATGTTAGGGCTCCCCCTCAGGTACGAGATCATGACCATCTTCCTAAACTGAAATTGAATATTCCCCCATTTGAGGTAGATATGTTCCTGATATATATCTTACTTGGGAGTTAGAAACTGAACAACGATTTACATGTTTACAATATCCTGAGGAGAGACGTGTTCCTGCTGCTATTTGTGCTTTCACTAGATTTGCATGTGTTTGGTGGTCTGAACATTGTAGATTATATCCTGTTCCAGCTACTTGGGCTGCTTTGAAAACTGCTATGCGTACTCGTTGGGTTCCACCATATTATCAACGTGAATTACTTCAAAAATTGCAGCGCTTAAGACAAGGAAAAAATTCTGTAGAAGAATATTATCAGGAATTACAAACTGGCTTGATTAGATGTGGTATTGTTGAGGAGAATGAAGCTATGCTTGCACGTTTTATGGGTGGATTAAATAGAGAGATTCAGATCATTCTAGAGTATAAGGATTATAATAATATCACTCGTTTATTCCATCTTGCTTGTTAAGCTGAACGTGAAGTGCAGGATCGACAGGCATTGGCGCGAACTACCTTTTCTGCAGGTCGACCTTCATCATGGACACCACGTGCATCATCTACTTCCACTGCACTATCACCTCCTTTAGATGCCACCTCCAACCGTGATACAAGAAAGCAGGCACAACCACCACTATCTACCAAGAGCACACCTGCCGGGCCTGCACAGAGCTCTTCTTCTTCCATGGCGTCAACAGGGCACACAAGTGATATATTTGTCGTCGTTGTAAGGGAAGAGGACATTTTGCGAGAGAATGCAAATCTCAGCGTGTGATGATTGCTACTGAGGATGGTGGGTATGAGTCCGCTAGTGACTATGATGAGGAGACTTTGGCTTTTATTACACATGAAGAACACGATGGAGATGATTCTGATCATGAGACGCAATACATGGCTGCTGAAGATGCTGACAGGTATGAATGTTTAGTTGCTCAACGTGTTTTGAGTGTGCAGGTTACACAAGCTGAGCAAAATCAGAGGCATAATTTGTTCCATACAAAGGGAGTTGTGAAGGAACGTTGTATTCGCGTCATCATAGATGGAGGGAGCTGCAATAACTTGGCTAGCATGGAGATGGTGGAGAAGCTATCTCTCACCACAAGACCACATCCACATCCTTACTACATCCAATGGTTCAACAACAGCGGCAAGGTTAAGGTAACACGTACTGTTCGGGTGCATTTTAGTATCTCTACATATGCTGATTATGTTGATTGTGATGTGGTACCTATGCAAGCATGTTCCTTATTACTTGGTAGACCATGGCAATTTGACAAAAAAATTGTACACCATGGTAGAAACAATCAGTATACTCTTGTTCATAACGATACAAATATTACTTTGCTTCCTATGACTCCTGATTCCATTTTGAAAGATGATATTCATAGAGCTATTAAAGCAAAACAGGAGAAAAATAAGAGTGAAAATCAGATTGTGGCAAAAGAATTTGAGCAACAAATGAAGCCTAATAATAAACCATCTAGTGTTGCTTCTGAAATTAAATTGAAAAGTGCATGTTTACTTGCCACCAAATCTGATATTGATGAGCTAGTTTTTAGCAAATCTGTTTGCTATGCTTTTGTGTGCAAAGAGGCATTATTTTCATTCGAGGACGTGCCTTCCTTTTTGCCCCCTGCAGTCACTAACATTTTGCAGGAGTTCACTGACGTCTTCCCAAAAGACGTGCCATCGGGATTACCACCTATTCGAGGGATTGAGCATCAAATTGACTTAATTCCCGATGCATCGCTACCCAACCGTGCACCATACCGTACCAATCCAGAGGAGACGAAGGAGATGATGCGTCAAGTACAGGAGCTACTCGACAAAGGTTATATTCTCGAATCCATTAGTCCTTGTGTTGTTCCTATTATTCTAGTGCCGAAAAAGGATGGTACGTCGCGTATGTGTGTTGATTGTAGAGGCATTAATAATATTACTATTCGTTATCGTCATCCTATTCCTAGGCTAGATGATATGCTTGATGAATTGAGTGGCTCTACAATATTCTCCAAAGTTGATTTGCATAGTGGATACCATCAAATACGTATGAAATTGGGAGATGAATGGAAACAGCTTTTAAAACTAAGTTTGGTTTATATGAGTGGTTAGTCATGCCTTTTGGGTTAACTAATGCACCTAGTACTTACGTGAGACTAATGAACGAAGTTTTACGTGCTTTCATTGGACGATTTGTGGTAGTCTATTTTGATGATATACTGATTTATAGCAAATCTTTGGAAGAACATTTGGAACATTTACGTGCTGTTTTTATTGCTCTACGTGATGCACGTTTGTTTGGTAACCTTGGGAAGTTCACCTTTTGCACCGATTGAGTACCTTTTCTTGGCTATGTGGTTACTCCACAGGGAATTGAAGTTGATAAAGCCAAGATTGAAGCTATTGAGAGTTGGCCGCAGCCCAAAACGGTCACACAAGTGAGGAGTTTTCTTGGACTCGCTGGTTTCTATAGGCGTTTTGTGTGAGATTTTAGCACCATTGCTGCACCTCTCAATGAGCTTACAAAGAAGGATGTCCATTTTGTTTGGGGTACCGCACAGGAAGAAGCCGTCATGATATTGAAAGATAAGTTGACACATGCTTGTTTACTCCAACTTCCTGATTTTAATAAGACTTTTGAGCTTGAATGTGATGCTAGTGGAATTGGATTAGGAGGTGTGTTATTACAAGACGGCAAACCTGTTGCATACTTTTCTGAAAAATTGAGTGGGCCTAGTCTGCACTATTCTACTTATGATAAAGAATTATATGCTCTTGTTCAGACCTTAGAAACATGGCAACATTATTTGTGGCCCAAAGAATTTGTTATACATTCTGATCATGAATCTTTGAAACACATTAAAAGTCAAGCTAAACTGAACCGTAGACATGCTAAATGGGTTGAATTCATTGAGACTTTCCCTGATGTCATTAAACACAAGAAGGGTAAAGAAAATGTTATTGCTGATGCATTGTCTCGTTGTTATACTATGCTTTCACAACTTGACTTTAAAATATTTGGTTTGGAGACCATCAAAGATCAATATGTGCATGATGCTGAATTTAAAGATATATTGCAAAATTGTAAAGAAGGTAGAACATGGAACAAGTTCGTCGTTAACGATGGATTTGTGTTTCGTGCTAACAAGCTATGCATTCCAGCTAGCTCCGTTCGTCTTTTGTTGTTGCAGGAGGCGCATGGAGGAGTACTAATGGGACACTTTGGCGTGAAGAAGACGGAGGATATACTTGCTACACATTTCTTTTGGCCAAAGATGAGACGGGATGTTGAGCATTTTGTTGCTCGCTGCACTACATGTCAAAAAGCTAAGTCACGACTCAATCCTCATGGTTTATATATGCCTTTGCCTGTACCTAGTGTTCCTTGGGAGGATATATCTATGGACTTTGTTTTAGGTTTATCTCAAACAAAGATGGGGAGGGATAGCATATTTGTTGTCGTGGATAGGTTCTCGAAAATGGCACACTTTATACCATGTCATAAAAGCGATGATGCTGTTAATGTTGCTGATTTGTTCTTTCATGAAATTATTCGCTTGCAGGGTGTGCCAAATACTATTGTTTCAGATCATGATACTAAATTTCTTAGTCACTTTTGGAGATGTTTATGGGCTAAGTTGGGGACTAAACTGCTTTTTAGTACTACTTGTCACCCCCAAACTGATGGTCAAACTGAAGTAATCAATAGAACATTGTCTACTATGCTTAGGGCTGTTTTGAAGAATACTAAGAAAATGTGGGAAGAATGCTTGCCTCATATTGAATTTGCTCATAATCGTTCGTTGCATTCCACTACTAAGATGTGCCCTTTTGAAATTGTGTATGGTTTCCTACCTCGTGCACCCATTGATTTGTTGCCTCTTCCATCTTCGGAGAAGGTTAATTTTGATGCTAAACAACATGCTGAATTGATCTTAAAAATGCATGAGTTAACTAAGGAAAACATTGAGCGTATGAATGCTAAATATAAACTTGCTGGAGATAAGGGTAGAAAACATGTTGTCTTTGCACCTGGAGATCTTGTTTGTTTACATTTGCGTAAGGATAGGTTTCCTAATTTGTGCAAATCAAAGCTAATGCCACGTGCTGATGGTCCTTTTAAGGTGTTAGAGAAAATAAATGATAATGCATACAAACTTGAGCTGCCTGCAGATTTTGGGGTTAGTCCCACTTTTAACATTGCAGATTTGAAGCCTTATTTGGGTGAGGAAGATGAGCTTCCGTCGAGGACGACTTCATTTCAAGAAGGGGAGGATGATGAGGACATCAATACCATTGTTACACCCACAACCCCTGCTACTATACATACTGGACCGATTACTAGAGCTCGCGCACGCCTATTAAATTATCAGGTACTTTCGTTTCTTGGTAATGATTCTAATGTTCATGAGAATATGATGCTGCCTAAATTGGATACATTTGTTTTGCTTACAAATGAAGGGCCTAGCTTGGAGAAGGATGAACATTGGAGCAAGAACAAGCATGGAGTTGATGGCATGCGCAAGGGAGACAAGTACAGAGCTTCAAGTGATGATTTCAGGACTTTGAAGCCACCATAATTAGTGCATGAGGCCTTGGACGAAATATACAAGATGCCACTTCATAATTTTCATCCAGAGGCTATTCTAGGTGCTGCGTCACCTTATTTTTGGGCCAGGCCGATGTAATTTCGAAATACATCACTATATGCTGTTTTTAGAGTCTGTATGTGTGGGGAAACAAGAGTTAGGGTGGGTTTCGGACCCCTCCTCCAAGGGCCACGAAATCCCCCCCCCTCTTCCTCCATATATACAGCCCCTAGGGCATCGTTTAGACTTTGGGTTTTGTTTAGATTAAAAGTTCGCCATAGCTGCAACTTCGCGTACTTCGTTTGTGTTCAACGACCAGACAAAGGCGTCATAGAACCCCACCTTGATCAATAAAGCTTTCCTCTTATATTCGCAATTTCCAGATTGCAATCTTAGTTTCTTGCTTGTTCTTTGTTTGCCTACAGGAAACAGACCTGCATGGTCAGGTTGATTGTGCTCCGGCGTGGTCAATAACCTCTCGGAGTTGGTTTAGCGATTGCTAAGGCGCGACATCCTCGCACGTTCGTAGTCGGATCGTCAAAGTCGACTTCCTCCAAAACGATAGCCACCATCTCATCGAAAGACGGGACACCTTTGCCTCTATCAACACACAAGGCATATATATCATGATGCATGGGACGGTGAAAATGACAAGTCGAAGCAAGATCTCTAACATGTGTGCAATCAAGTGGTCCAAGATGAACAATAAGTCTCATGGTGCAAGCAACACAAGTAGTATGATCCGCAATATCCATGCTCAAGAAAGATATCACCTTGACAGCGTGTCCTTGTGCATTCTTCACAATGCCAAAGTGGTAGGAAAGGTGGTGTAGAAACGAGTCGTGGTCGAATGTATGAGGCTCGCTCTCAAGAGCTTGAATGGTCAACTCACGTGAAGCGGAAGTCGACACAAAGTCCAAGTATCCTACACATGCACACAACAAAAGAAAGAACGTATGCGCATGGTAGATAAACACATCATCCATCATGATGGTTCTCTTCTTTTGCACATAACCATTAGAAGCACAAGTGCATGAATAATATGATGCAATAATGGCTATATTCATGGCACGAGGTATATGGTGCAAAGAGGTAAGACAAGCATGCTTCACAAGGAATATGTCAAAATCTCCAATTATATGTGAGAATACTATGGGGGCAAACTCATTATCAAGACTAAAGGCATTGTTGCACTCAATACATGTCAAATCATCTAGCATGAGGGAGGCAACATATGGAGAGATATGACAAGAAGCAATAACAATCATGTGCAAAGCATGTAGATGGTTGTCATCAACCGCATGAAGTGAGCAAGTATAAATCATTGGTGATGCAACAAGGCAAGAAATAGTAATCAAGTCGTGCAAACTAGTGGAGCGAAGATGCAACATACTAGAGGAAATCATGGCAATCATGTCATGTGAGCAAATAATAGGCATAGGCAATGTACATGACATATCGCAAGCACGAACACAAATCAAGATCATAGTATAATCATAGGCATGGGGCACAAAGCAAACATGGCAATAACAAGTGATATCTCCACCACGCTTGCAAATACACATACAAGTACTAGAATCAAGCATCATGTGGAATGCAAAGCATGGGTCACAAATGCATGGCAAAGGCATAGGAATGAGCATATCATGCAAAGTGAACATGGCAATATGGGCAAATGATACATAATGGACAATAACCCATAGCCAAGTGAGGACCATGTAAAAGAAATGCACGAAGTGTTTGCGCGAAGTGAGCAGTGGGAAAGGCAATCCATAGGATCCCAAGTCATCATTGCTCTCTAGAGCACATTTTGTCAACTCATGGGATTGTGAGGTTGACAAGTGTTCATGGGTACCTACACAATAAGGACACAATCGAAAGAAACTGTGTGTGTGGTAAATGTACACATCATCCATCATGATGTGTATGTGCAAGTGAGTGTTAGCACAAGATAAGCATCGCTCAAAGAAATTTGATGCATGGTACAAGAACATGTCATCCATCATGAAAGAATAGTTATTGTGTATGACACGATGGGGATGAAAATTTAGCATAGAAGTATATGGCACATCAATAGCATGTTTATTCATGGGAAGCATATTGTGCACACAGGTATTAGGATCATGCAATGAATGGGATGGATCAAAATCTCCTAAAATGTTTGAGGAAACTATGGGGGTCTCCTCATGAGCAATATTGAAAACATCATATGGAGAAAATGGACAACATCCAAAACAATGCATATCCGAAGCTAGGTGGTCATGGCATGGCATATGAGATAAATGATGCAAAGGGAGCATATCAATATCATCACAAGAAAAACAAATGCCAATAACCATGGGCTTGTCATCTATGCCATATGTGCAAATTGGGTTTATTTTAATGGCATATGCATAGTCACTATGAAGAGATTGCAAATATGACATATGGTTGATCTCATGCATAGCATATGGCAAGTCAAGCGGCTTGTCAAACATGATGTGACCTCAAGAATTGTCACAAGAAATTCTATGTAACATGGCATCACAACCAATAGACTCCACATGGCAATCATCATACTCATCATAAATGGGTAAATCATCGCATGGGGAAATCATACTAGCATGAAGCATGGTAATAGGTTGATCAACATCATGCAAGCAATCAATGTTAAGAATGTCCACTAGTGGGACTAGAGCATCACCTTCACCTATGTTACCGTTCTCATTCCACTCATGTGGTGTAGGTGAGGTGGCAAAGACCAAATGGTGGTCATCTTCATCTTGATGGAACCATGTGGGGGGTGCATCATATTCCACCATGGCCATCGTCTTGTCCAAAGGCAGGACGTAGTCGTCGCGAATCGGCGCGTCATCATATATGGGACCTAGCACCAAATGAGAAGACACAATAGAGGTAGAGGTTAAGTCGTTAGAAATCATAGTGGCCTCACTCTCTCTATGTGGTGGCTCACTCACTCCCTCAAGGTAGGTGCACTCAAACTCACATATGGTGGAGTCACTCATCTCACAAAAATGGTGGGGGTTGTGGCTCTCCTCACATGGGAATTGGGGCAACACATCGTATATGGGTCTTGTGGTGAAGTCACTCTCACTCTCAATATGGTGGCACAAGTCACTCAAGTCATCATACGTCGCCGTGGTCGAAGTGAAATACTCAACCATCTCATCACTGTCACCGTGGATGAAGGCCGAAGATGGAACATCATCACTCTCCTCTATGACTAAAGGGAGAATCCCATGATCGATCATCTCGTCATCGTCGCCGTGGATGAAGGCCAAAGATGGCACATCATCGCTCTCACCTCCTAAGATGGAAGCATCCTCCTTGCTCGTTGCCGTGTCGTTCGCCTCCAAAGCTTGGTCCTTGAAGGTCTCCGTAGTCGTACTTGTTGCCGCACCATCTTGAAAGAGAGTCGTGGAGGACTCGGCATCATCAATGCCACAAAGAGGGATGGCGGTGAAGTCGAACTTGGGAGCATCGTCTTGGAGCTCGTCGGGCTTGGACATCTTGGTGGTACTAGCCTCATGCTCGTCATCTTTGAGTTTGGTCTTCGAGAAGTGTGCTTGGGGTGGAGAAGCCATGCCCTTCATGAGTTCTTGTTCCGCCTTTAGAGCACCAATGTAGTTGTCGTCGAGGGACTTGTAGTTCTCGAGGAAGATAGTCTTGGAGATGTCGTTGTTCAATCCCATCATGAAGTGGAACTTCATTGACATGGGGTCGTCCACGCCGGCTCGTCGCAAGGCTTTCTTCATCTCCTTGAAGTACTCATCGATGGACTTGGATCCTTGGATGGTGTTCTCCAATTGGCGTAGAAGTTGTTCCGTGTAAGTTGGAGGCATGAACTCTCGCCGCAAAGCTTTCATCGTCTTGGGCCAACTCATGTCATAGCTCTCCGAAGGTGTGTGAAACCACCATGTCGAGCCATAGTCGTGGAAGTTTCTTGTGGCGCACTTCACTTGATCTTCGGGAGGAACTTGATGTAGCTTGAGGTAGTCGTCCATCAAACGCTCCCACTCGAGGTACTCCTCGGGTTCTAGAGTCCCATAGAAAGGAATCTCGTGGTCATTGTCGAGGTCGTAGTAGCTCATGGAGGTCGCGGACTTGAGCTTGGGAAGCTTCTCTTGAGGTGCTTGTGGGCGAAGATGCCGTATGTCCAAAGGTGAAGATGCATTGAAGTCGCTTGGCAAAGATGCCAAGGGAGATGGTGAAGTCATTGAGCGGTTGTTGGTGTTCAGCTCTTGACCTTCACGTTCGTGGTGGTGATGGTGTCGATGCCGATGTGACCTTGCTGGAGATGGTAGCTCGGAGGCATGTGCTCTTGAGCGTCTTCTCGAAGATGAGGAAGATTGCTTGTAGGACTTGATGAGGGCTTTGATCTCCTCCATTTGAGCATTCATCTTGGCGTCGTTGGAGTTGTTCGTGGCATCGAACTCGTTGCTGTTGTTGTAGACCGAGGGTGAAATACCTTGCCTATCCATCACAAGACTCGAGTAGAGGTGAGTAGGAAATGAGATAAACAATACCAAGTTACCCTTTTCCCAAAGTGATAGAGGCAAGGGTGTCCCGTCTTTCGATGAGATGGTGGCTATCGTTTTGGAGGAAGTCGACTTTGACGATCCGATTACGAACATGCGAGGACGTCGCGCCTTAGCAATCGCTAAACCAACTCCGAGAGGTTATCGACCACGCCGGAGCACGATCAACCTGACCACGAAGGTCTGTTTCCTGCAGGCAAACGAAGAACAAGCAAGAAACTAAGATTGCAATCTGGATATTGCGAATATAAGAGGAAAGCTTTATTGATCAAGGTGGGGTTCTATGACGCCTTTGTCTGGTCGTTGAACACAAACGAAGTACGCGAAGTTGCAGCTATGGCGAACTTTTAATCTAAACAAAACCCAAAGTCTAAACGATGCCCTAGGGGCTCTATATATGGAGGAAGAGGGGGGGGGGGGGAATTTCATGGCCCTTGGAGGAGGGGTCCGAAACCCACCCTAACTCTTGTTTCCCCACACATACGGACTCTAAAAATAGCCTATATTGAAGTATTTCGAAATTACATGGGCCTGGCCAGAAAATAAGGTGACGCAGCACCTAGAATAGCCTCTGGACGAAAATTATGAAGTGGCATCTTGTATATTTCATCCAAGACTTCATGCACTCATTATGGTGGCTTCAAAGTCCTGAAATCATCACTTGAAACTTTGTTCTTGTCTCCCTTGCACATACCATCAACTCCATGCTTGTTCTTGCTCCAATGTTCATCCTTCTCCAAGCTAGGCCCTTCATTTGTAAGCAAAACAAATGTATCCAATTTAGGCAGCATCATATTCTCATGAACATTAGAATCATTACCAAGAAACAAAAGTACCTGGTAATTTAATTGGCGTGCGCGAGCTCTAGTAATCGGTCCAGTATGTATAGTAGCAGGGGTTGTGGGTATAACAATGGTATTGATGTCCTCATCATCCTCCCCTTCTTGAAATGAAGTCGTCCTCGACGGAAGCTCATCTTCCTCACCCAAATAAGGTTCAAATCTGCAATGTTAAAAGTGGGACTAACCCCAAAATCTGCAGGCAGCTCAAGTTTATATGCATTATCATTTATTTTCTCTAACACCTTAAAAGGACCATCAGCACGTGGCATTAGCTTTGATTTGCACAAATTAGGAAACCTATCCTTACGCAAATGTAACCAAACAAGATCTCCAGGTGCAAAGACAACATGTTTTCTACCCTTATCTCCAGCAAGTTTATATTTAGCATACATACGCTCAATGTTTTCCTTAGTTAACTCATGCATTTTTAAGATCAATTCAGCACGTTGTTTAGCATCAAAATTAACCTTCTCCGAAGATTGAAGAGGCAACAAATCAATGGGTGCACGATGTAGGAAACCATACACAATTTCAAAAGGGCACATCTTAGTAGTAGAATGCAACGAACGATTATAAGAAAATTCAATATGAGGCAAGCATTCTTCCCACATTTTCTTATTATTCTTGAAAACAGCCCTAAGCATAGTAGACAATGTTCTATTGATTACTTCAGTTTGACCATCAGTTTGGGGGTGACAAGTAGTACTAAAAAGCAGTTTAGTCCCCAACTTAGCCCATAAACATCTCCAAAAGTGACTAAGAAAATTAGTATCATGATCTGAAACAATAGTATTTGGCACACCCTGCAAGCGAATAATTTCACGAAAGAACAAATCAGCAACATTAACAGCATCATCGCTTTTATGACATGGTATAAAGTGTGCCATTTTCGAGAACCTATCCACGACAACAAATATGCTATCCCTCCCCATCTTTGTTTGAGGTAAACCTAAAACAAAGTCCATAGATATATCCTCCCAAGGAACACTAGGTACAGGCAAAGGCATATATAAACCATGAGGATTGAGTCGTGACTTAGCTTTTTGACATGTAGTGCAGCGAGCAACAAAACGCTCAACATCCCGTCTCATCTTTGGCTAAAAGAAATGTGTAGCAAGTATATCCTCCGTCTTCTTCACGCCAAAGTGTCCCAGTAGTCCTCCTCCATGCGCCTCCTGCAACAACAAAAGACGAACGGAGCTAGCTGGAATGCATAGCTTGTTAGCACGAAACCCAAATCCATCGTTAACGACGAACTTGTTCCAAGTTCTACCTTCTTTACAATTTTGCAATATATCTTTAAATTCAGCATCATGCACATATTGATCTTGATGGTCTCCAAACCAAATATTTTAAAGTCAAGTTGTGAAAGCATAGTATAACAACGAGACAATGCATCAGCAATAACATTTTCTTTACCCTTTTTGTGTTTAATGACATAAGGGAAAGTCTCAATGAATTCAACCCATTTAGCATGTCTACGGTTCAGTTTAGCTTGACTTTTACTGTGTTTCAAAGATTCATGAACAGAATGTATAACAAATTCTGTGGGCCACAAATAATGTTGCCATGTTTCTATGGTCCGAACAAGAGCATATAATTCTTTATCATAAGTAGAATAGTTCAGACTAGGCCCACTCAATTTTTCAGAAAAGTATGCAACAGGTTTGCCATCTTGTAATAACACACCTCCTAATCCAATTCCACTAGCATCACATTCAAGCTCAAAAGTCTTATTAAAATCAAGAAGTTGGAGTAAAGGAGCATGTGTCAACTTATCTTTCAATATCATGAAGGCTTCTTCCAGTGCGGTACCCCAAACAAAAGCCACATCCTTCTTTGTAAGCTCATTGAGAGATGCAGCTATGGTGCTAAAATCTCGTACAAAACGCCTATAGAAACCAGTGAGTCCAAGAAAACTCCTCACTTGTGTGACCGTTTTGTGCTGCGGCCAACTCTCAACAGCTTCAATCTTGGTTTTATCAACTTCAATTCCCTGCGGAGTAACAACATAGCCAAGAAAAGATACTCGGTCGGTGCAAAAGGTGCACTTCCCAAGGTTACCAAACAAACATGCATCACGTAGAGCAATAAAAACAGCACGTAAATGCTCCAAATGTTCTTCCAAAGATTTGCTATAAATCAGTATATCATCAAAATAAACTACCACAAATCGTCCAATGAAAGCACGTAAAACTTCGTTCATTAGTCTCATGAAAGTACTAGGTGCATTAGTTAACCCAAAAGGCATGACTAACCACTCATATAAACCGAACTTAGTTTTAAAAGCTGTTTTCCATTCATCTCCCAATTTCATACGAATTTGATGGTATCCACTACGCAAATCAACTTTGGAGAATATTGTAGAGCCACTCAGTTCAACAAGCATATCATCTAGCCTAGGAATAGGATGACGATAACGAATAGTAATATTATTAATGCCTCTACAATCAACACACATATGCGACGTACCATCCTTTTTCGGCACTAGAATAATAGGAACAACACAAGGACTAAGGGATTCGTGAATATATCCTTTGTCGAGCAGCTCCTGTACTTGACGCATAATCTCCTTCGTCTCCTCTGGATTTGTATGGTATGGTGCACGGTTGGGTAGCGATGCACCGGGAATTAAGTCAATTTGATGCTTAATCCCTGAAATAGGTGGTAATCCCGGTGGCACGTCTTGTGGGAAGATGTCAGCGAACTCCTGGAAAATGTTAGTGACTGCAGGGGGCACAGAGGAAGGCACGTCCTCGAATGAAAATAATGCCTCTTTGCACACAAAAGCATAGCAAACAGATTTGCTAAAAACTAGCTCATCAATATCAGATTTGGTGGCAAGTAAACATGCACTTTCTAATTTAATTTCAGAAGCAACACTAGATGGTTTATTATGAGGCTTCATTTGTTGCTCAAATTCTTTTGCCACAATCTGATTTTCACTCTTATTTTTCTCCTGTTTTGCTTTATTAGCTCTATGAATATCATCTTTCAAAATGGAATCAGGAGTCATAGGAAGCAAAGTAATATTTGTATCTGATGAGGACATCAATACCATTGTTACACCCACAACCCCTGCTACTATACATACTGGGCCGATTACTAGAGCTCGCGCACGCCAATTAAATTACCAGGTACTTTCGTTTCTTGGTAATGATTCTAATGTTCATGAGAATATGATGCTGCCTAAATTGGATACATTTGTTTTGCTTACAAATGAAGGGCCTAGCTTGGAGAAGGATGAACATTGGAGCAAGAACAAGCATGGAGTTGATGGCATGCGCAAGGGAGACAAAAACAGAGTTTCAAGTGATGATTTCAGGACTTTGAAGCCACCATAATGAGTGCATGAAGCCTTGAATGAAATATACAAGATGCCACTTCATCATTTTCGTCCAGAGGCTATTCTAGGTGCTGCGTCACCTTATTTTTGGGCCAGGCCCATGTAATTTCGAAATACTTCAATATAGGATGTTTTTAGATTCCGTATGTGTGGGGAAACAAGAGTTAGGGTGGGTTTCGGAATATTCCTAAGGTAGATATGTTCCTCATATATATCTTACCCTAAGGAAGAGGGGGGAATTTCGTGGCCCTTGGAGGAGGGGTCCGAAACCCACCCTAACTCTTGTTTCCCCACACATACGGACTCTAAAAACAGCCTATATTGATGTATTTCGAAATTACATGGGCGTGGCCCAAAAATAAGGTGACTCATCACCTAGAATAGCCTCTGGACGAAAATTATGAAGTGGCATCTTGTATATTTCGTCCAAGGCTTCATGCACTCATTATTGTGGCTTCAAAGTCCTGAAATCATCACTTGAAACTCTGTTCTTGTCTCCCTTGCGCATGCCATCAACTCCATGCTTGTTCTTGCTCCAATGTTCATCCTTCTCCAAGCTAGGCCCTTCACTTGTAAGCAAAATAAATGTATCCAATTTAGGCAGCATCATATTCTCATGAACATTAGAATCATTACCGAGAAACGAAAGTACCTGGTAATTTAATTGGCGCGCGCGAGCTCTAGTAATCGGTCCAGTATATATAGTACCAGGGGTTGTGGGTGTAAAAATGGTATTGATGTCCTCATCATCCTCCCCTTCTTGAAATGAAGTCGTCCTCGACGGAAGCTCATCTTCCTCACCCAAATAAGGTTCAAATCTGCAATGTTAAAAGTGGGACTAACCCCAAAATCTGTAGGCAGCTCAAGTTTATATGCATTATCATTTATTTTCTCTAACACCTTAAAAGGACCATCAGCACGTGGCACTAGCTTTGATTTGCGCCAATTAGGAAACCTGTCCTTACGCAAATGTAACCAAACAAGATCTCCAGGTGCAAAGACAACATGTTTTCTACCCTTATCTCCAGCAAGTTTATATTTAGCATACATATGCTCAATGTTTTCCTTAGTTAACTCATGCATTTTTAAGGTCAATTCAGCACGTTGTTTAGCATCAAAATTAACCTTCTCTGAAGATGGAAGAGGCAACAAATCAATGGGTGCACGAGGTAGGAAACCATACACAATTTGAAAAGGGCACGTCTTAGTAGTAGAATGCAACAAACGATTATAAGCAAATTCAATATGAGGCAAGCATTCTTCCCACATTTTCTTATTATTCTTCAAAACAGCCCTAAGCATAGTAGACAATGTTCTATTGATTACTTCAGTTTGACCATCAGTTTGGGGGTGACAAGTAGTACTAAAAAGCAGTTTAGTCCCCAACTTAGCCCATAAACATCTCCAAAAGTGACTAAGAAATTTAGTATCATGATCTGAAACAATAGTATTTGGCACACCCTGCAAGCGAATAATTTCATGAAAGAACAAATCAGCAACATTAACAGCATCATCGCTTTTATGACATGGTATAAAGTGTGCCATTTTCGAGAACCTATCCACGACAACAAATATGCTATCCCTCCCCATCTTTGTTTGAGATAAACCTAAAACAAAGTCCATAGATATATCCTCCCAAGGAACACTAGGTACAGGCAAAGGCATATATAAACCATGAGGATTGAGTCGTGACTTAGCTTTTTGACATGTAGTGCAGCGAGCAACAAAATGCTCAACATCCCGTCTCATCTTTGGCCAAAAGAAATGTGTAGCAAGTATATCCTCCGTCTTCTTCACGCCAAAGTGTCCCATTAGTACTCCTCCATGCGCCTCCTGCAACAACAAAAGACGAACGGAGCTAGCTGGAATGCATAGCTTGTTAGCACGAAACACAAATCCATCGTTAACGACGAACTTGTTCCATGTTCTACCTTCTTTACAATTTTGCAATATATCTTTAAATTCAGCATCATGCACATATTGGTCTTTGATGGTCTCCAAACCAAATATTTTAAAGTCAAGTTGTGAAAGCATAGTATAATGACGAAACAATGCATCAGCAATAACATTTTCTTTACCCTTCTTGTGTTTAATGACATAAGGGAAAGTCTCAATGAATTCAACCCATTTAGCATGTCTACGGTTCAGTTTAGCTTGACTTTTAATGTGTTTCAAATATACATGATCAGAATGTATAACAAATTCTTTGGGCCACAAATAATGTTGCCATGTGTCTAAGGTCCGAACAAGAGCATATAATTCTTTATCATAAGTAGAATAGTTCAAACTAGGCCCACTCAATTTTTCAGAAAAGTATGCAACAGGGTTGCCATCTTGTAATAACACACCTCCTAATCCAATTCCACTAGCATCACATTCAAGCTCAAAAGTCTTATTAAAATCAGGAAGTTGGAGTAAAGGAGCATGTGTCAACTTATCTTTCAATATCATGAAGGCTTCTTCCTGTGCGGTACCCCAAACAAAAGGCACATCCTTCTTTGTAAGCTCATTGAGAGGTGCAGCTATGGTGCTAAAATCTCGCACAAAACGCCTATCGAAACCAGCGAGTCCAAGAAAACTCCTCACTTGTGTGACCATTTTGGGCTGCGGCCAACTCTTAATAGCTTCAATCTTGGCTTTATCAACTTCAATTCCTTGTGGAGTAACAACATAGCCTAGAAAAGATACTCGGTCGGTGCAAAAGGTGCACTTCCCAAGGTTACCAAACAAACGTACATCACGTAGAGCAATAAAAACAACACGTAAATGCTCCAAATGTTCTTCCAAAGATTTTCCATAAATCAGTATATCATCAAAATAGACTACCACAAATCGTCCAATGAAAGGACGTAAAACTTCGTTCATTAGTCTCATGAAAGTACTAGGTGCATTAGTTAACCCAAAAGGCATGACTAACCACTCATATAAACCAAACTTAGTTTTAAAAGATGTTTTCCATTCATCTCCCAATTTCATACGAATTTGATGGTATCCACTACGCAAATAAACTTTGGAGAATATTGTAGAGCCACTCAATTCATCAAGCATATCATCTAGCCTAGGAATAGGATGACGATAACGAATGGTAATATTATTAATGCCTCTACAATCAACACACATACGCGACGTACCATCCTTTTTCGGCACTAGAATAATAGGAACAGCACAAGGACTAAGGGATTCGTGAATATAACCTTTGTCGAGCAGCTCCTGTACTTGACGCATAATCTCCTTCGTCTCCTCTGGATTGGTACGGTTGGGTAGCGATGCGCCGGGAATTAAGTAAATTTGATGCTCAATCCCACGAATAGGTGGTAATCCCGGTGGCACGTCTTGTGGGAAGACGTCAGCGAACTCCTGCAAAATGTTAGTGACTGCAGGGGGCAAAGAGGAAGGCACGTCCTCGAATGAAAATAATGCCTTTTTGCACACAAAAGCATAGCAAACAAATTTCTAAAAACTAGCTCATCAATATCAGATTTGGTGGCAAGTAAACATGCACTTTTCATTTTAATTTCAGAAGCAACACTAGATGGTTTATTATTAGTCTTCATTTGTTGCTCAAATTCTTTTGCCACAATCTGATTTTCACTCTTATTTTTCTCCTGTTTTGCTTTATTAGCTCTATAAATATCATCTTTCAACATGGAATCAGGAGTCATAGGAAGCAAAGTAATATTTGTATCTGATGAGGACATCAATACCATTGTTACACCCACAACCCCTGCTACTATACTTACTGGGCCGATTACTAGAGCTCGTGCACGCCAATTAAATTACCAGGTACTTTCGTTTCTTGGTAATGATTCTAATGTTCATGAGAATATGATGCTGCCTAAATTGGATACATTTGTTTTGCTTAGAAATGAAGGGCCTAGCTTGGAGAAGGATGAACATTTGAGCAAGAACAAGCATGGAGTTGATGGCATGCGCAAGGGAGACAAGAACAGAGTTTCAAGTGATGATTTCAGGACTTTGAAGCCACCATAATGAGTACATGAAGCCTTGGACGAAATATACAAGATGCCACTTCATAATTTTCGTCCAGAGGCTATTCTAGGTGCTGCGTCACCTTATTTTTTGGCCAGGCCCATGTAATTTCGAAATACTTCAATATAGGCTGTTTTTACAGTCCGTATGTGTGGGGAAACAAGAGTTAGGGTGGGTTTCGGACCCCTCCTCCAAGGGCCACGAAATTCCCCCCCTCTTCCTCCATATATTGAAATTGAATATTCCTAAGGTAGATATGTTCCTGATATATATCTTACCCTAAGGAAGAGGGGGGGAATTTCGTGGCCCTTGGAGGAGCGGTCCGAAACCCACCCTAACTCTTGTTTCCCCACACATACGGACTCTAAAAACAACCTATATTGAAGTATTTCGAAATTACATGGGCCTGGCCCAAAAATAAGGTGACGCATCACCTAGAATAGCCTCTGGACGAAAATTATGAAGTGGCATCTTGTATATTTCGTCCAAGGCTTCATGCACTCATTATGGTGGCTTCAAAGTCCTGAAATCATCACTTGAAACTCTGTTCTTGTCTCCCTTGCGCATGCCATCTACTCCATGCTTGTTCTTGCTCCAATGTTCATGCTTCTCCAAGATAGGCCCTTCATTTGTAAGCAAAACAAATGTATCCAATTTAGGCAGCATAATATTCTCATGAACATTAGAATCATTACCGAGAAATGCAAGTACCAGGTAATTTAATTGGCGTGCGCGAGCTCTAGTAATCGGTCCAGTATGTATAGTAGCAGGGGTTGTGGGTGTAACAATGGTATTGATGTCCTCATCATCCTCCCCTTCTTGAAATGAAGTCGTCCTCGACGGAAGCTCATCATCCTCACCCAAATAAGGTTCAAATCTGCAATGTTAAAAGTGGGACTAACCCCAAAATCTGCAGGCAGCTCAAGTTTATATGCATTATCATTTATTTTCTCTAACACCAAGGACCATCAGCACGTGGCACTAGCTTTGATTTCCTCAAATTAGGAAATCTATCCTTACGCAAATGTAACCAAACAAGATCTCCAGGTGCAAAGACAACATGTTTTCTACCCTTATCTCCAACAAGTTTATATTTAGCATACAGACGCTCAATGTTTTCCTTAGTTAACTCATGCATTTTTAAGATCAATTCAGCACGTTGTTTAGCATCAAAATTAACCTTCTCCGGAGATGGAAGAGGCAACAAATGATTGGATGCACGAGGTAGGAAACCATACACAATTTCAAAAGGGCACATCTTAGTAGTAGAATGCAACGAACGATTATAAGCAAATTCAATATGAGGCAAGCATTCTTCCCACATTTTCTTATTATTCTTCAAAACAACCCTAAGCATAGTAGACAATGTTCTATTGACTACTTCAGTTTGACCATCAGTTTTGGGGTGACAAGTGAAGGAAATATGCCCTAGAGGCAATAATAAAGTAATTATTTATTTCCTTATATCATGATAAATGTTTATTATTCATGCTAGAATTGTATTAACTGGAAAATTGATACATGTGTGAATACATAGACAAACAGAGTGTCACTAGTATGCCTCTACTTAACTAGCTCGTTGATGAAAGATGGTTATGTTTCCTAGCCATAGACATGAGTTGTCATTTGATTAACGGGATCACATCATTAGGAGAATGATGTGATTGACTTGACCCATTCCGTTAGCTAAGCACTCGATCATTTTAGTATGTTGCTATTGCTTTCTTCATGACTTATACATGTTCCTATGACTATGAGATTATGCAACTCCCGTTTACTGGAGGAACACTTTGTGTGCTACCAAACGTCACAACGTAACTCGGTGATTATAAAGGTGCTCTACAGGTCTCTCCGAAGGTACTTGTTGGGTTGGCGTATTTCGAGATTAGGATTTGTCACTCCGATTGTCGGAGAGGTATCTCTGGGCCCTCTCGGTAATGCACATCACTTAAGCCTTGCAAGCATTGCAACAAATGAGTTTGTTACGAGATGATGTATTACGGAACGAGTAAAGAGACTTGCCGGAAACGAGATTGAACTAGGTATTGAGATACCGACGATCGAATCTCGGGCAAGTAACATACCGATGACAAAGGGAACAACGTATGTTGTTATGCGGTCTGACCGATAAAAATCTTCGTAGAATATGTGGGAGCCAATATGAGCATCCAGGTTCCGCTAGTGGTTATTGACCGGAGACGTGTCTCGGTCATGTCTACATAGTTCTCGAACTCGTAGGGTCCGCATGCTTAAAGTTAGATGACGGTTATATTATGAGTTTATGTGTTTTGATGTACCGAAGGAGTTCGGAGTCCCGGATGAGATCAGGGACTTGACGAGGAGTCTCGAAATGGTCGAGATGTAAAGTTCGATATATTGGATGACTATATTCGGACATCGGAAAGGTTCCGAGTGATTCGGGTATTTTTTGGAGTACCGGAGAGTTACGGGTATTCGTATTGGGCCTTAATGGGCCATACGGGAAAGGAGAGAAAGGCCCCAAAGGGTGGCCTCACCCCTCCCCATGGACTAGTCCGAATTGGACTAGGGAGGGGGGGCGCCCCCTTCCTTCTTTCTCCTTCTCCTTCCCTTTTCCTACTCCAACAAGGAAAGGAGGAGTCCTACTCCCGGTGGGAGTAGGACTCCCCCCTTGGCGCGCCCTCCTCCTAGGTCGGCCGCCTCCCCCCTTGCTCCTTTATATATGGGGGCAGGGGGGCACCCCATAGACATAACAATTGATAATTGATCTCTTAGCCGTGTGCGGTGCCCCCCTCCACCATATTACACCTCGATAATATCGTAGCGGTGCTTAGGCGAAGCCCTGCGTCGGTAGAACATCATCATCGTCACCACGCCGTCGTGCTGACGAAACTCTCCCTCAACACTCGGCTGGATCGGAGTTCGAGGGACGTCCTCGAGCTGAACGTGTGCTGAACTCGGAGGTGCCGTGCGTTCGGTACTTGATCGGTCGGATCGTGAAGACCTACGACTACATCAACCGCGTTGTGTTAACGCTTCCGCTTTCAGTCTACGAGGGTACGTGGACAACACTCTCCCCTCTCGTTGCTATGCATCACCATGATCTTGCGTGTGCGTAGGAATTTTTTTGAAATTACTACGTTCCCCAACAGTGGCATCCGAGCCTGGTTTTATGCGTAGATGTCATATGCACGAGTAGAACACAAATGAGTTGTGGGCGATATAAGTCATACTGCTTACCAGCATGTCATACTTTGGTTCGGCGGTATTGTTGGATCAAGCGGCCTGGACTGACATTACGCGTCCGCTTACGCGAGACTGGTTCTTCCGATGTGCTTTGCACAGAGGTGGCTGGCGGGTGTCAGTTTCTCCAACTTTAGTTGAACCGAGTGTGGCTACGCCCGGTCCTTGCGAAGGTTAAAACGGCACCAACTTGACAAACTATCGTTGTGGTTTTGATGCGTAGGTGAGAACGGTTCTTGCTAAGCCCGTAGCAGCCACGTAAAACTTGCAACAACAAAGTAGAGGGCGTCTAACTTGTTTTTGCAGGGCATGCTGTGATATGGTCAAGACATGATGCTGAATTTTATTGTATGTGATGATCATGTTTTGTAACCGAGTTATCGGCAACTGGCAGGAGCCATATGGTTGTCGCTTTATTGTATGCAATGCAATCGCCCTGTAATGCTTTACTTTATCACTAAGCGGTAGCGATAGTCGTAGAAGCATAAGATTGGCGAGAAAACAACGATGCTACGATGGAGATCAAGGTGTCGCGCCGGTGACGATGGTGATCATGACGGTGCTTCGGAGATGGAGATCACAAGCACAAGATGATGATGGCCATATCATCTCACTTATATTGATTGCATGTGATGTTTATCTTTTATGCATCTTATCTTGCTTTGATTGACGGTAGCATTATAAGATGATCTCTCACTAAATTTCAAGATAAAAGTGTTCTCCCTGAGTATGCGCCGTTGCCAAAGTTCGTCGTGCCCAGACACCACGTGATGATCGAGTGTGATAAGCTCTACGTCCATCTACAACGGGTGCAAGCTAGTTTTGCACACGCAGAATACTCAGGTTAAACTTGACGAGCCTAGCATATGCAGATATGGCCTCGGAACACTGAGACCGGAAGGTCGAGCGTGAATCATATAGTAGATATGATCGACATAGTGATGTTCACCATTGAAAACTACTCCATTTCACGTGATGATCGGTTATGGTTTAGTTGATTTGGATCACGTGATCACTTAGATGATTAGAGGGATGTCTATCTAAGTGGGAGTTCTTAAGTAATATGATTAATTGAACTTAAATTTATCATGAACTTAGTCCTGATAGTATTTTGCAAATTATGTTGTAGATCAATAGCTCGCGTTGTTGCTTCCCTGTGTTTATTTTTGATATGTTCCAAGAGAAAAATTATGTTGAAAGATGTTAGTAGCAAAGATGCGGATTGGATCGGTGATCTGAGGATTATCCTCATTGCTGCACAGAAGAATTATGTCCTTGATGCACCGCTAGGTGACAGACCTATTTCAGGAGCAGATGCAGACGTTATGAACGTTTTGCTAGCTCAATATGATGACTACTTGATAGTTTAGTGCACCATGCTTAACGGCTTAGAATCGGGACTTCAAAGACGTTTTGAACGTCATGGACCATATGAGATGTTCCGGGAGTTGAAGTTAATATTTCAAGCAAATACCCGAGTTGAGAGATATGAAGTCTCCAACAAGTTCTATAGCTAAAAGATGGAGGAAAATAGCTCAAGTAGTGAGCATGTGCTCAGATTGTCTGGGTACTACAATCGCTTGAATCAAGTGGGAGTTAATCTTCCAGATAAAATAGTGATTGACAGAATTCTCTAGTCACCATCACCAAGTTAGTAGAACTTCGTGATGAACTATAATATGCTAGGGATGACGAAAGTAATTCCCGAGCTCTTCGCGATGCTGAAATCGACGAAGGTAGAAATCAAGAAAGAGCATCAAGTGTTGATGGTTAACAAGACCACTAGTTTCAAGAAAAGGGCAAAGGGATAGAAAGGGAACTTCAAGAAGAACGGCAAGCAAGTTGCTGCTCAAGTGAAGAAGCCCAAGTCTGGACCTAAGCCTGAGACTAAGTGCTTCTACTGCAAAGGGACTGGTCACTGGAAGCGGAACTACCCCAACTATTTGGTGGATAAGAAGGATGGCAAAGTGAACAAAGGTATATTGGATATACATGTTGTTGATGTGTACTTTACTAGTGTTTATAGAAACCCCTCGGTATTTGACACTGGTTCAGTTGCTAAGAGTAGTAACTCGAAACGGGAGTTGCAGAATAAACAGAGACTAGTAAAAGGCGAGGTGACGATGTGTGTTGGAAGTAGTTCCAAGATTGATATGATCATCATCGCACACTCCCTATACTTTCGGGATTAGTGTTGAAACTAAATAAGTGTTATTTGGTGTTTGCGTTGAGCATGAATATGATTTGGTCATGTTTGTTGCAATACGGTTATTCATTTAAATTAGAGAATAATTGTTGTTCTGTTTACATGAATAAAACCTTCTATGGTCATACACCCAATAAAATGGTTTGTTGGATCTCGATCGTAGTGATACACATATTCATAATAATGAAGCCAAAAGATGCAAAGTTAATAATGGTAGTGCAACTTATTTGTGGCACTGCCGTTTAGGTCATATTGGTGTAAAGCGCATGAAGAAACTCCATACTGATGGGATTTTGGAATCACTTGATTATGAATCACTTGATGCTTGCGAACCATGCCTCATGGGCAAGATGACTAAAACACCGTTCTCCGGAACTATGGAGAGAGCAACAGATTTGTTGGAAATCATACATACATATGTATGTGGTCCGATGAATATTGAGGCTCATAGCAGGTATCATTATTTTCTGACCTTCACAGATGATTTGAGCAGATATGGGTATATCTACTTAATGAAACAGAAGTCTGAAACATTTGAAGTTCATATAATTTCAGAGTGAAGCGGAAAATCATCATAACAAGAAAATAAAGTTTCTACGATCTGATCGTGGAGAAGAGTATTTGAGTTACGAGTTTGTCCTTCAGTTAATACAATGTGAAATAGTTTCACTACTCACGCCACCTGGAACACCACGGTGTAATGGTGTGTCCGAACATCGTAAGCGTACTTTATTAGATATGGTGCGATATATGATGTCTCTTACCGACCTACCACTATCGTTTTGGGGTTATGCATTAGAGACAGCTGCATTCACGTTAAATAGGGTACCATCTAAATCCGTTGAGACGACATCTTATGAACTGTGGTTTGGCAAGAAACCAAAGTTGTCGTTTCTTAAAGTTTGGGGTTGCGATGCTTATGTGAAAAGGTTTCATCCTGATAAGCTCAAACCCAAATCGGAGAAATGTGTCTTCATAGGATACCCAAAGGAGATAGTTGGGTACACCTTCTATCACAGATCCGAAGGCAAGACATTCGTTGCTAAGAATGGATCCTTTCTAGAGAAGGAGTTTCTCTCGAAAGAAGTGAGTGGGAGGAAAGTAGAACTTGATGAGGTAACTCTACCTCATCGCTTGGAAAGTAGTTCATCACAGAAACCAGTTCCTGTGACACCTACACCAATTAGTGAGGAAGTTAATGATGATGATCATGAAACTTCAGATCAAGTGGTTACTGAACCTCGTAGGTCAAACCAGAGTAAGATCCGCACCAGAGTGGTACGGTAATCCTGTTCTGGAGGTTATGTTACTAGACCATGACGAACCTATGAACTATGAAGAAGCGGTGGTGAGCCCAGATTCCGCAAAATGTCTTGCGGCCATGAAATCTGAGATGGGATCCATGTATGAGAACAAAGTATGGACTTTGATTGACTTGCCCAATGATCGGCGAGCCATAAAAAATAAATGGATCTTCAAGAGGTAGACGGACGCTGATAGTAGTGTTACTATCTACAAAGCTA
Source organism: Triticum aestivum (assembly GCF_018294505.1). Lineage (NCBI taxonomy): Eukaryota > Viridiplantae > Streptophyta > Magnoliopsida > Poales > Poaceae > Triticum > Triticum aestivum. Next base: position 155,143,354 of record NC_057796.1, read on the forward strand.
GACTTGTCGGAAAAAGGTTTTTGACAAAGTTCAAAGTGTTGAATACGATGAGATTTTCTCACTCGCAGCGATGCTTAACTCTGTCCGAATCATGTTAGCAATTGCCGCATTTTATGAAATCTGGCAAATGGATAAACAAAACTGCATTCCTGAATGGATTCATTAAAGAAGAGTTGTATATGATGCAACCAGAAGGTATTGTCAATCATAAAGGTGCTAACAAAATATGCAAACTCCAGCGATCCATCTATGGACTGGTGCAAGCATCTTGGAGTTGGAATATACGCTTTGATAAGTTGATCAAAGCATATAGTTTTATACAGACTTGCGGTGAAGCCTGTATTTACAAGAAAGTGAGTGGGAGCACTACAACATTTCTGATAAGTATATGTGAATGACATATTGTTGATCAGAAATAATGTAGAATTATTCTGCAAAGCATAAAGGAGTGTTTGAAAGGAGTTTTTCAAAGGAAGACCTCGGTGAAGCTGCTTACATATTGAGCGTCAAGATCTATAGAGATAGATCAAGACGCTTGATAAGTTTTTTCAATGAGTACATACCTTAACAAGATTTTGAAGTAGTTCAAAATGGAACAGTCAAAGAAAGAGTTTCTTGCCTGTGTTACAAGGTGTGAAATTGAGTAAGACTCAAAGCCCGACCACGACAGAAGATAGAAAAAGAATGAAAGTCATTCCCTATGCCTCGGCCATAAGTTCTATAAAGTATGCCATGCTGTGTACCAGATCTATTGTATACCCTACACTGATTTTGGCAAGGTAGTACAATAGTGATCTAGGAGTAGATCACTGGACAGCGGTCAAAATTATCCTTACTGGAATAAGGATATGTTTCTCGATTATGGGGGTGACAAAAGGTTCGTCGTAAAGGGTTACGTCGATGCAAGTTTTGACACTAATCTAGATGACTCTAAGTCTCGGTCTAGATACATATTGAAAAAGGGAGCAATTAGCTAGAGTAGCTCCGGGCAGAGCATTGTAGACATAGAAATTTCCAAAATACTTACGGATCTGAATGTGATAGACCCGTTGACTAAAATTATCTCACAAGCAAAACATGATCACACCTTAGTACTCTTTGGGTGTTAATCACATAAGCGATGTGAACTAGATTACTGACTATAGTAAACCCTTTGGGTGTTGGTCACATGACGATGTGAACCATGGGTGTTAATCACATGGTGATGTAAACTATTGATGTTAAATCACATGGCGATGTGAACTAGATTATTGACTCTAGTGCAAGTGGGAGACTGAAGGAAATATGCCCCAGAGGCAATAATAAAGTTATTATTTATTTCCTTATATCATGATAAATGTTTATTATTCATATTAGAAATGTATTAACTGGAAACTTGATACATGTGTGAATGCATAGACAAACAGAGTGTCACTAGTATGCCTCTACTTAACTAGCTCGTTGATCAAAGATGGTTATGTAACATCCCAAATTTTCAATTTGGTATGTTATACATAGATCATCATTGCATATCATATTTTATTGCATTTTGACAAATCCTCGATAAATCCTAAGCAACTCAAGGACCCTCGGAGAGAGTTGGGGATTTTCTCGAATTTTCATATTTGATTTCCATCAAATAATAAATCGAGGATTTTGGTTTTAATTATTTTCTCTCCGGAAAAATATTTCATTTTAAAAATAAACGAGAGGAGAAAATATGACTTCTCCAAAACAATTGAAATACTGGAGGAAAAGTGTTAAAATCATTTATTGGAATTTATTTGGATTTTATTTGCAATTTTAATTGCATTAAAAATATTACATGTTTTCAAAAATTTATTTTGTGTCAAAAAAATGTTCACCCTATTCTAGATTTTCTAACTAGACGGGGAAAATTTATTTTATATTTTTTGGACTTTTATTTATTTTTCTACGAATTTTTCCGCGGAACGTTTTAAAAAAAAAACTGCGCGCCGCCCGACCGGGCCGAGGCCCAGCCGAGCGGCGGCCGCCCGCGCCGTCTCCTCCCCCAGTACGCCGCCGCCGCCGCGTGCCCGGCTCGGACTCCGCCGGAGTCGTGCCTTGCCCCCTCCCCCACGCCTCCAGCACCCCCCTCCTATAAATAGTCGTCGCCCCCCCCACTTCTCTCACCCCGCCGCCGCCCGCACCTGCCCCGCACCCGCCGCCGCCGGAGCCGAGCTCGAGGCCGCCGCCGCTCGCCGTTCGCCGCCCCTCGCCGCCTCCCGAGCACCCCGCACCCCGCCGCCCTCGCCGCCCCTCGCTGGAGTAGCCGGAGCCCCGCCCCCGACGAGGTATACCTCGCCGCCGTTCGTTGCCGGTTTTGTTTTAAAAAAAACCGTTCGTTTTGAAAAAAAACCCTAGATCGGTTTTTTTTTCGGTTTTATTATTTGTGAGCGTTCACCGACTCGTTCGTTTTAACGAACGCGTTCGTCGGATTTTCTCTGTTAACGAACGTCCGTTCTTTAACCGTTCGTCCGTTTTTCTTTTTCGTCGGATTTTTCCGCGATTATCTCAGATTCGATTTCTGATCGAATCTTCGTTTCTGTTTAACTTTTCGCTCGTTTATCGGAATCAGGCGATTCAAGCGCCTAGAGTTTCGTCTCGAAATTCTCTTTCCGTTTAACCTACTCAAACAAGTTTTTGCTACTGTAAAATTTGACCTAGATCCAGATTAGTAAACGAAGCTTGTTTCTTTCGCCGTTTGACTTTCGTTGCTTCGTTCGAGTTGATTCTTTTTGCAAACCGGAGTTCTTAAGTTGAACTTTCTGGTTGGATCTTTCATTCGAGTTTTACCTGTGCATTAGATGAGTACTTATTGTTTGCTTGTTTGTTTGCGATAGAGTACCCGGAGTGTGCCGCTTGTTACTTCAAATCGCTAGGTTTCGCGGATCATCAGCAAGGCAAGTAACACTTTGATCATACTTTCCATACCCAGTTTTATTGCATTAGATCTATTCCTCAAACAATTGCATGATTAGGATCTAATTAAATTGTGGGACTGGGAAGTAGTTGAGGTAGTACCTATTACCTGTTTTCTTATCAAACCCTTGGGAGTTACTTCTACGTTGCTATTATATTGCCATGCTATGCTCGTAGACGTGGATTGGGTTTGAGTGATATTCATGACAGATGTGAGATTGTTAATAATGGTTTACCTAAGGTGGCAACTAAAACTCACATCTGGGTGGATTGAGGCACCTGGAGAATCCAGTGTTGTCTGTTTGTATAAGGACCGCCACCCAGGCTCAAAGGGATCATAAGATTATTCATGCTAGAAACTTCCGTGTGCAGCCACAAGCTATTATGGGCTCTAGCATAGTTGAGTAGGTTACATGATCTCTTGAAGAGGTGGGCTAGCAGATGTAGGGGAAAGTAGGTGTACCGGTCCACCCGGAGTAAAGAGTGATTGTTCCTGAAAGACTGTGTCTCGGTCATCCGTTTCTCAAACATCATGCAGTGCGAGAATCAAGCGGAGGCGATCGAGTCTTGTGGGGAAAAGTGCGCAAACCTCTGCAGAGTGTACAAACTAATCATGGTTAGCCGTGTCCCCGGTTATGGACAACTTGAGTATCTAGTACCTGGATTATCATTTGAATCTCATCACCATGTTACTTTTAATTAATTTTGTTGGGTTAATGATGACACTTAATTGGGATTGAGATGCTGTCAACCATCTCAATGTTTCACAACCACCATGATAGTTAAATAAAATTTATTCCTTTGAAGTAGGGAAAAATTGGCTTTTCGCAAAACTGTAACCATAGAGCTTTCCACCAGCCATATATGCATGTAGTATAGCATTATTATTGTTCATTATTCTCTATGTGTTACTTTGCCAGCATATTCTATGTGCTGACCCGTTTTCGGGCTGCAACGTTTCATGTTGCAGACTTTTCAGATGACGAGTAAGGTGCCTTAGGTCGTGGTCTTATACTCAGTGATGCCGCTGGAGTTGATGGACTCACTTATCTTCCAAGTCTTCCGCTGTTATCCTTTAGATGGCCTTAAGCCATATTTATCATACTTAATCTCTTTGGAGATATTCGATGTAATAAGTGTGTGATTGCTACTCTGTTATAAATCCTCCATTTGTATTGTGCATGTCAGCATTACTGATCCAGTGATGACACTGGTGCACAGCAGCACAGACCATTTGAGGTCTGGTCGCTACAAAGGTGGTATCAGAGCACACGCTGACTGTAGGACACGACCAGTAAGCTTAAGCCCTAGAAAGCTTCTCTCTTCTCATTTCTGACCCCTCTCCAATTTCTACTCTTTTAGGAATGGCGGATGCAAGGAGCAAGTTCATGCAACCAGATGAAGACACGCCTTTTGGTCGACACTTGAAGGAAGTCACCAAGTATTTGAACATAGGAATACCAAGCATCACCGGAACCTACAACGCCACATTACCCGAAGAGGAGAGCTGGAAGATTCAAGTTCACATTCCAGGAAGGACGTTTGTGCCAGTTACTGACCCCATAAGATTGGTTTTCGAAGCACCAACCTGGAGTTTAGGGAAGAGCATAGCCGCTCACATTGCCATGGGACGCATTGGAGAAGTCTACCACCAGGAGCTTAAGGATACAATTTATCAGATTTGTGGACGCCGAGACGCGCAATGGGAGATGATCAGAACCAAGAAGGATGGATCAATCGCAGCTTTCATCCAGGAGCAAAACCAACATATTCGTCGCCAGGAGAACCAGATGTGCACGGACAAGGAAGAACTGAAGAAGGCATTAACCAAGATCAAGGAGCTGGAGGAAGAACTCAAGGCTACACGCGAGGATTATATGGAGGAAATCATCGCACTAGTAGGGAAGAATGACGACCTGGAGAAGAAGATTGGAGTATTCATGGGAAATCCAGTGCCAAAAGCAAAGGATGACGAATGCACTTGTCCGGATAACTACATCATCATCGACGACACCGACTCGGAACCAAGCGAAGATGACTTTGTTGATGAAGCTGGAGCAAACATCCTGGAGTCTTCAACTGATTAGAATTTTTAGTAGACCACCATATCAGTAGTAGTTTTCCCCCATTTAATAGTATAGTTCAAGCACTTTTGTAACGCTAGTCAGATCGATTGTTATGCCTTGTTTGAATTGATTGAGTGATATTGATTGTATTTGTCTCATGAGCATATGGGTAGTGTTTTCTCTCTAGACCTCATTCTATTCTTAACTCTCATCTTTTCTAACCTATCAGATGCCTCCGAGACGCGACACCGGATTTGTTTTCCCACCGGAGATCACCCAGTTGATTCAGCAACAGAATGCCCTGATGCAAATGTTAGTGCAGAACCAAGGCAACAACAACAACCCACCGCCACCACCACCTGTTGATCACTTAGCCCGTTTCTTGAGGCTAAAGCCGCCGGTGTTTTCCAGTAGCACCGAGCCGATTGTTGCAGATGATTGGCTCCGCAAAGTTGGAAGGGAGTTGACCACTGCAGGATGCACAGATGCGGAAAGAGTGCGTTTTGCCGCACATCAGCTTGATGGACCCGCAGCATCATGGTGGGAGAATTATACAGCCACGCACCCTATTGACACTGTCACATGGGACCAGTTTCAGCAAGCTTTCCGTACAGCTCATGTTTCAGCAGGAGCTATGGCTATGAAGAAGCGCGAGTTTCGCAACCTACGCCAAGGAGGACGCACCGTAGGCCAGTATGTGGAGGATTTCAGTAAATTAGCACGTTATGCACCAGATGACGTTGCTATAGATGCTGCCAAGCAGGAGAAATTTTTGGAAGGACTGAATGATGAACTGAGTATGCAGTTGATGGTAGCAACCTTCAACAACTACTAGTAGCTGGTAGATAGAGCTCTCATGATTGAAGGGAAGCAACAACAGATTGAAAACCGTAAGAGGAAGTATGGACAAGGGAAGTACAATTCTGGAGCTCAGCAGAAGCCACGATTTGCCCCGAAACCGGGAGGACAGTTTCAGCATACCCATGGAGGAGGTAGTTCGCACAACCATAATGGCTCTAAAAATGGTAATGGGAATGGAGGAGGCAACGGACAGAACCGCACCAACCCATCTACCCCAACCAAGAGGGACCTAAGTCATGTTACTTGTTTCAAGTGCCAGAAGACTGGACATTATGCAACTGATTGTCCTGAAGCCCAAAATGGAAATGGCAATGGAAGCTCTGGGAAGTAGCCGAACCCGTTCAACAAAGGACATGTGAACCACGTGAGCGTGGAGGAGGTTGAAGCTCAGCCTGATGCAGTAATAGGTTAGTTTTTGGTTAAGTCATTTACTGCAACCGTTCTTTTCGATACTGGTGCATCGCATTCATACATATCAAGGGGATTTGTGAATAAGTTTAAGCTGCCCACCCAAGTTCTCAAAACCCCTATGTTAGTAACCTCACCAGGAGCAGAGTATATGGCAAGCCAAGGATGTTTTCAGATACCATTGGCCATTGGTAGGCATGTTTTCCCCTCAGACCTAATAGTTTTGGAATCGCAAGGTTTGGATGTGATTTTGGGAATGGATTGGCTATCGTTGTATGGAGGAAACATCGATTGTGCCAGCAAGACAATTTTGCTTACCACCCCAGAAGGAAAAAGGATCAAGTATGTATCCCGGCATATGCCGAAGAGGACTCAAGTGAATTCCTTATCAGGAGTTGTACAGGAGGAAGTACCAGTGGTGAAGGATTATCCGGATGTATTTCCAGAAGAGTTGCCCAGCATGCCACCAGATAGAGACATTGAGTTCTTGATTGAACTTTTGCCAGGCACAGGGCCAATATCTAAGAGACCGTACTGGATGCCCGCAAAAGATTTGGAGGAAATTAAGAAGCAGATGAAGGAGTTACTGGATAAAGGCTATATTCGCCCAAGTTCGTCACCTTGGGGATCACCAGTACTTCTAGTGGAGAAGAAAGATGGATCGCTGAGGATGGTTGTTGATTACCGTGGATTGAATGAAGTGACCATCAAAAACAAGTACCCACTGCCGATGATCAATGATTTGTTTGACCGCCTACAAGGAGCTAAAGTATTTTCCAAGATCGATCTACGATCAGGATACCATCAGTTAAAGATTCGAGAGCAGGATATACCTAAGACGGCTTTTACCACCAGATATGGATTGTATGAGTACACCGTTATATCTTTTGGTCTGACTAACGCACCTGCCTATTTCATGAACCTGATGAACAAAGTGTTTATGGAGTTTTTGGATAAGTTCGTCGTGGTGTTCATTGATGATATTTTAGTCTTTTCCAAGAATGAGGAAGAGCATGAGGAGCATTTGCGATTGGTACTTGAGAAGCTCAGAGAACATCAGTTATATGCCAAGTTCAGCAAATGTGAATTTTGGCTGAAGGAAGTTGGATTCCTTGGACATGTTATTTCTGGAGCAGGAATAGCAGTAGACCCTGCCAAGGTTGATATAGTGACAAGTTGGGAATCACCCACGACAGTTGGAGAAATCCGGAGTTTTCTTGGACTTGCAGGATACTACCGGAGATTCATCGAGAATTTCTCAAGGATTGCTAAGCCCATGACTGAGCTATTGAAGAAGGACACCAAATTTAATTGGACTGAGGAATGTGAAGCTAGTTTCCAAGAGTTGAAGAAACGATTGGTTACATCACCAGTGTTGATTCTGCTAGATCAACGCAAGGATTATGAAGTTTATTGCGACGCTTCTCGTCGAGGACTTGGAGCAGTGCTTATGCAGGAAGGAAGAGTTGTGTCATATGCTTCACGACAACTTAAACCCCATGAGAAGAATTATGCTACGCATGATTTGGCGTTAGCAGCCGTGGTGCATGCATTGAAGACATGGAGACATTTTCTCATCGAAAACCATTGTGAGGTGTATACGGATCACAAGAGTTTGAAGTATATTTTCACGCAGAAGGAGTTAAATCTCAGACAGAGGAGATGGTTGGAGCTCATTAAGGACTATGATATGAGATTGCATTATCACCCAGGAAAGGCTAACGTAGTAGCAGACGCATTGAGCCGCAGGAGTCATGTCAACACCCTCATGACAGGAGAGTTACCTCAGGAGTTAGCCGAGGACCTTCGCGAACTATGTTTGGAGATAGTTCCAAGAGGCTATTTAGCGACATTGGAGATTCAGTCTACCTTGATGGAAAGGATCAGAGAAGCTCAGAAGACAGACAAGGAGATTGAAGAGATAAAGGAGAAGATGAGCAAAGGAAAAGCCAAGGGATTTCGTGAGGATGAGCACGATACCTTATGGTTTGAGGACCGCGTATATGTGCCAAATGATCCGGAGATCAGGAAGTTGATTTTGCAAGAAGCCCATGATTCACCGTACTCGATTCACCCAGGGAATACCAAGATGTATTTGGATCTGAAGAATACTTTCTGGTGGACCGGAATGAAGAAGGATATTGCAGAGTATGTAGCAGTTTGTGATGTATGTCAGAGAGTGAAGGCAGAGCATCAGAAGCCAGCAGGTTGCTACAACCATTGCCAATATCCGAATGGAAGTGGGATAAAATAGGCATGGATTTCATCACGGGATTACCCAAGACTCTTTCAGGCTATGACTCAATATGGGTTGTAGTCGACCGTTTGACGAAAGTGGCTCATTTCATTCCAGTGAAGACCACTTACACCAGTGCTAAGTTGGCAAAGATATACATGACCAGGATCATATGTTTGCATGAGTTCCGAGGACCATTGTATCAGACAGAGGAACCCAATTTACCTCGAAGTTTTTGAAGCAGCTACATGAAACATTGGGAACCAGGCTAGAATTTAGCACAGCTTTTCACCCACAGACAGATGGACAGACCGAGAGAGTCAACCAGATTTTGGAGGACATGTTGAGAGCTTGTGCACTAGATTATGGATCTAGTTGGGACGACAATTTGCCATATGCAGAGTTTTCCTACAACAACAGTTATCAGACCAGTTTGAAGATGGCCCCTTTCGAAGCCTTGTACGGAAGGAGGTGTAGAACACCGTTGTTATGGGACAAAGTTGGAGACCGGCAGTTGTTTGGACCAGGTTTGATTAAGGAGTCTGAACAGAAAGTGAGGTTGATTCGCAATAGGCTCAAGGTAGCCCAGTCCAGGCAGAAGAGTTATGCCAATTCTAAACGAAAGGAGACAGTTCACGAAGTTGGAGACAGAGTTTATCTTCGAGTATCACCACTTCGAGGAGTGAAGCGCTTCGGAGTTAAGGGAAAGTTAGCACCCCGTTTTATCAGACCATACAGAGTTGTGGAACGTATGGGAGAGGTTGCCTACAAGCTGGAATTGCCCGAAGGATTGTCAGGAGTTCATGATGTATTTCACGTTTCCCAGTTGAAGAAGTGCCACGCAGAGATGGCTGAGATACCACTGAGAGATACTGTGCCACTGGAAGCAATTCAACTGGAAAGTGATTTGACCTATGAGGAGAAACCAGTTAAGATTCTTGAGTATGCCAGCCGAGTTACCCGCAGTAAGGTTATCAAGTTTTGCAAAGTCCAGTGGAGTCACCACACGGAAGATGAAGCCACCTGGGAGCGAGAGGAAGATCTACGGAAGGACCACTCCCACCTGTTTTCTAGCCAACCCGAATCTCGAGGGCGAGATTCATCTTAAGAGGGGTAGGTTTGTAACATCCCAAATTTTCAATTTGGTATGTTATACATAGATCATCATTGCATATCATATTTTATTGCATTTTGACAAATCCTCGATAAATCCTAAGCAACTCAAGGACCCTCGGAGAGAGTTGGGGATTTTCTCGAATTTTCATATTTGATATCCATCAAATAATAAAACGAGGATTTTGGTTTTAATTATTTTCTCTCCGGAAAAATATTTCATTTTAAAAATAAATGAGAGGAGAAAATATGACTTCTCCAAAACAATTGAAATACTGGAGGAAAAGTGTTAAAATCATTTATTGGAATTTATTTGGATTTTATTTGCAATTTTAATTGCATTAAAAATATTGCATGTTTTCAAAAATTTATTTTGTGTCAAAAAATGTTCACCCTATTATAGATTTTCTAACTAGACGGGGAAATTTTATTTTATATTTTTTAGACTTTTATTTATTTTTCTACGAATTTTTCCGCGGAACGTTATAAAAAAAAACTGCGCCGCCCGACCGGGCCGAGGCCCAGCCGAGCGCCGGCCCGCCCGCGCCGTCTCCTTCCCCAGTACGCCGCCGCCACCGCGTGCCCTGCTCGGACTCTGCCGGAGCCGTGCCTTGCCCCCTCCCCCACGCCTCCAGCACCCCCCTCCTATAAATAGCCGCCGCCCCCTCTTTTCTCACCCCGCCGCCGCCCGCACCTGCCCTGCATCCGCCGCCGCCGGAGCCGAGCTCGAGGCCGCCGCCGCTCG